>NC_135998.1:10610155-10707655 GCF_048128805.1 Centroberyx gerrardi | reverse complement strand
GTCCAGACCTGTTAGGCCTCATACGACGTTAGATGGCCCGACACGGCGGGACTGCGGTTGGGCTGTCACAGGCAGACAGACTGATTAGGTTTCCTTTTCTCACGGCAGGTAAAGACTCAAATCCCCATAATCCCTCAATGATTAAGCTCAGGTCAGGAGTGACACCACACATGCACACAGATGCACACACACCTTTTTATGGGGCTAGACAGCTAATTTGTATAATAAATAATAATTCAAACAATTAAATGTGAATAGCTAACGGAGAAACTGATGTGACATAAAAGGGAAGTGAAGGGCTGTTTATGCAGCAGGCAGCAGGACTCACACTCTGCTTGAGATTCTCGTGGGGAGACAGGTTAGCCAGAGGCAAACAAGCTAAGAAAAGAACGAGAATTGCATTCAACAAGCTAGTCAGAGCAATTCCATTCTTAACCCATACAGTATATGAGAGAAACACACACACACACACACAGAGACACACACACACACGCACTCAAGCAGCGCCTGGCACACACTGTTGCCTGCATTCCTGTGTGCCTGCTGGCTCTTGTCCCTCCACACTTGTCACCAGGCAGTGCAGGCCCTCCAGTGTGTGCCGGGCCGGCCTGAAGAGCCTCTCACAGGCCTGTTAGCATGCAGATGGTGTCAGGTGACAGAGTCGGCCTGAAGGACGCAAATGGAGGCGAGGCCCTGTGCTGGCTGGCGCTGGCGCTACGACTGAAGAGTTCATTACCAAAACGCTATATGAACATCCTGGGGAGGTGCAGGGAGGGTGGGGGGGTGATATCACTTAAGTATTCAACATACAATATCAAGGTCCAGTCTTTAAAATGTTTTTATGTTGTCAGCCAAGGATTTAAGTTACCTACTATCCTTTCAAATATTTTTAATGTTGCGCTTTGAATCATTTTGTAAGAGCAGGTGTAATTTCTCTCAAATGGTAAGTGTCTCATTTTGGAATAATTCATTCATTCAAGTCATTCATTATAAATACATATGTGGAAGACACAGGCACAAAGGTATGTTCACACATTCAAATACAGTGCACATATTGTTGTGGATGAGACAAAGGCTGCTCTCTCTAAATCATTTGGTCTAGGTTTGGATTGAGCGAGAAGAAAATTAAAAGTCTTAAAAAAACATTCATGTTTCCAAAACATTTTAGGCCTTCTTCCATCTTTTCAGTTGGTCCCGTTCCAATGAGGTTAGAAGAGATTTAACATCATCTGTGGGGTTTAGTTGTCTAGACAATATGGCCAGCTCAACAAAATTAATTCTACTCAATAAAAAATGTTGCCTACTTTAAGAGTAAATATACTGAGTAAGACTTAAAAATATGGTTACAGATTTTTTTGAGTTAAAAAATGCTTACAATTTAGAAAAACCTGGAAACCTGGAAACATAAACCTGAGAATTCCTAAAATTGGGAATAAATAAATAAAGCAGAATTGAGAAAAAAAAAAAAAAAAAGTATAACGCATTAAAATGAGGAGGTAGTCTGTGAGAATGGCTGCAATAGAACAGATAAGTCCTGAATCAGGATGTGTGTGCGTGACGTGTCCTGTGATGTGGTCCTGTGTGGCTCAAAGGGCACTAACACTAACAGAGAAATAATAAAAATGTGTGCAGGCAGGCAGACAGGCAGACAGACACAAACAGTGACATCTGGCTGAGGTGGACAGAGCCAGAGCCAGACAGACGGACACACAGCGCTCGCTGGTAGTGGTGGGGGGGCTTAATTGGAAAGAATAACACTGCTCTTTTCAGCTCGGCAGCAGATGTGAAGCAGGTTTCAGACAGCCAGGACATGAAGGGAATGTAAATGACCTTTCTGCCCTTTCTCACCTACCAGATTGGGATCTCGGTCTCCTTTCCTTTTTCACGGTGGTTCATTTTTTTTTTTTTATACTTTTCCTCGCTCTGTGCTCCATTTTATGCTCTCTTCCTTTTCCTTGCGTTTGATCA
Source organism: Centroberyx gerrardi (assembly GCF_048128805.1). Taxonomy (NCBI): domain Eukaryota; kingdom Metazoa; phylum Chordata; class Actinopteri; order Beryciformes; family Berycidae; genus Centroberyx; species Centroberyx gerrardi. Next base: position 10,705,687 of record NC_135998.1, on the reverse strand, counting down.
CTCTTCAAAAGCTTGTGTCATTGTCAACACACCCATTTCCAAAACATTTTAATAACACAAACGGATACAATATGAGATGTTATTAATATGCTGTGTGTCTAGTCCCAAACGAGACACGCAGATGACGACACATCAGTCAGTGACTTATTTTTCTATATAAAAGAATGTAGTAACAAATGCAAAATGTGTGTGTGCGTCGTATGCGACACACTACTCACAATAACCGAAATTTAAATGCTACTTTGATACCGCTGCAAAAGACTGAATTCAATATTGAATTTCATAAGCATTCATTACCGTGGCAAGATAATATTCAGTTTCAACGTCACCACCAGGGGGCGCATACATGCAGATGGCGATTGAATTGATATAGTTTAAGGAAGATGAAGGAGAATTGGAATAGACAGAGCTGCGGTCTGGACTGATGCAGTCTACGTAAAATTCAACTGGGTCAAACAGTTGAAAACGTGGCAACAGCGTCAAACAGTCCACAAAGTCTTTAACTGAGTCCCGGTCCGTCTAAACTGGCTAAGAAAACTGGTGCCAGGAGCAAAATCTGGAACTATTTCGCTAACAGATCCAACAAAGACACCCAATCGACATTAAAACCCCTGTGCAAACGCTGCTACAAGCTGTTCTTCATTTTCATGTTCTTTCTTGTTTGCCGTGGTATTGTCGCAGTATTGAGTGTTTAGATATTAAACTTAGCATTGGCATGGGAGTCAAAACACCCGCGCGCACACTAGTGAGTACGTGCACGTGTGCGTACGTGAACGCGTGTGAGTTTGCGTTCTCAGGATGGCCTTGTTTTCCCAGCAGAGCTAGGTACAAATAGAGGAGGAAAGGAGAGGGGTTTAGGGGATTCCGGGACGAGACAGAGACCCCACTGCAGGGTTACAAACCAGCTGTGTCCACTCCACTTAATATCACTCAGGAAGAGGGTAGAGGGAGGGTTAGGAGAAGGAGGGGGGTTGGGGGTGTAGGGGAAAAAAAAACAAGGAGCAGATAATAAGGGAGGGAGAAGAGATGGTTGACTTTTTGAAAAAATGCAATAGCCTTATAAAATAATTGTACGACCACAGACGCTTGGCACAGTTCTCAGTTCAGTTCGACTGTGTCAAATCAGTGTTTCCGTCCATCATCTCATCGTTGTTTGAAAATGTTTACACAATCTGAAACGAGTATAAAATCGCGCGCAGCTATAGAATGTTGAATATTTATATGTAGAGGTGAATGTATAGTCTACTGTGCTTAGTTTGTCTTGCAGTGTCCTTGCATATACTGCATGTGAGGTCCTGTTTTCATTTTACCATATGTTTCAGTATATACTCTTCGTCAGTATGTCTCTGCACAAGTGTCACCAGGACAAATTCTCCCGTACATTTATGGCACTTGGCAATTAAGCGACTTGAGTATCATGAAAGGCACGCTTTGCATGGCTGATACGCATTTTATTGTTCTCAGAAGCAGCAGAGAGATACAAAAAAAAAAGAGACAAGATGGAAAAGATGATCAAGAACCAGATGATGAATAGAAAAATGTCTTAAAAAAAAATACTGATGAATATTCGTGTCAGTCTGAAATTCTGTAATTCTCTCAGCACCGTTTCATCCCGTATAGAGAGTCTTTACGAAGAATAGGAATTTCCCCCTGTTTTGGAGTAAATACGCTCCTCTCTGCTTTCACCACCATCAGCTTCCTCTCTTTGCAGCGATGATCTGACACCGGAGATGAGAGCGCATACACGTACGCACATACCTCCAGGCTCGCTCCGTTTCTCATTAACACAGCGGTGAAGTTCACAGGCGCATGCATACAAAGGCATGCACACATATATCTCGAGATATTTGCATCCACACACACACACACACACACACAGACACACTCCTGCACCCACCCATCCATACACACAGATACACAAATGAAGGTTCTTTCAACAGAATCAGTCAGCATGCACATCGCCAATATTTGACACAATTCTTTGCTCCTAACACACACGTTACAGAGGGCTGACTTCAATCACTCACTAACCTACTCTCACAGATACTCCTCGGCTCTGCCAACTTTGCCTCTGGGCCTCTCGTCGTGACTGAAGCACTCACTACCTCGCCGTAAATGGATGAGAGCATCGGGGTGGCCTCGGCGGTTAGAGGGACCGCCCCCGTAAATGACATGTCACAGATTCGATGCCAGCAATGGCCGATATGTGCGTGTCTGTGCATTTGTGTGTGTGTGAGATCTGTGTGGATTTATGTGTGTGTGTGTGTGTGTTGGTGGGCTACAGGGAAGCGCTGCGGCCATGCTAAGTGGATGGTGTTGACAGTGAACAGCGCACAATAGGATGATATTACAGTCAATGACTTTTTAAATGGCCCCGAGTGGATTTCTTAGTACAGAGCGTTACTGTTTATCCAAAGGTCGCTTTGACACCGTGGACAGCGTTGAGAGACCACACATGTGCCTGTGAAAAGGACAAGAACCGGAGGAGTGCATGGGCTTAAAGGCTACAGATTAGCAATGAAAATCAATGACTATTGGTTGTATACCAATGCTATCAGAATTGATTTTAAGACATCAAGAGGTATCGAAAAGTATCAAGAAACTCAAATTTTGGGATTCTTAAAATGATATCATCTGGTTTATTGAAATTTATGCTGGGAAAATTAGTGAAGTACCGTCTGTTTCCACTTAGAAAGTATATGGCACAGACACAGAGGACAATTTTCTCAAGTGCATAATGAAATCTGCTTCCATCCAACAAAGAAAATATTTTTTAAGAATAGTTTAAGTACTGGTATCAAATTTGAAGTATAGAAAAAAAGATCAAAGTGACAGTAAACATGTCATCCCCCCACAAATGATGCCTTCCCACTCTGGGCCAATCAGTAACAAAAACCTGCGACCCCTTCGTGAGATGCAGTTTTGTCAAAATCCTATCAGTCGTGTCTGAGATATCGCGTGTGACGGATGGATGAACAAACTCCCCAATTTCATCAAGGAAGACTAAAACAAAGAAGTTTTTCATTTTCGGATTCTTGCCGATGTTCTTATCTACAGTGACTTATGGTGAGTGCAACTGCAGAACACGCCTGAATTCCTAGATCGCCAACATTACAAACAACCGGTAGTAACAAGTACAAGAGATTATGTGCTTTCCTTTTTCTCATCTATCTGTCTCTTTTTTCCCTTTCTCTCTATCGCTCTCTCGTCGGTTCGCCATTGCACACCCTGAGCTGTCAGGCCCAAATCCGGAGGACAGATGAGAAACAAATGGGTTTTGTCTGGCACACATGAGGGAGGGAGATACGCTTATCAGGGCTTTAGTGGTGGGCTTTACCCGACGCACCTCCACTCACACTCGGCTGTTCCCCTGCCCCGAGCAAGAGCCGGCCCCTTCTCTCTCTCTCTCTCCCTCCCTGGCCCCCTTTTCCTTCTCTCCCTCTTCTCTCTGTACCTACCATTTTATCTGAGGAATGTGGGAATGCAGCCTGGCCAGGGATAGAGAGGGATGGCAAAAGGGGAAGACAGAGGGATGGAGGGGAGGGAGGGGAAGGGTGGCAGAGCCCCTGGGTGCTGACAGGCCCGCTCTCCAGGCGGACACCTTCTCCTGAGCGGAATGCCCAGGCGGATTAGAGCCTCGGTGAAGGGCCAGGATCCAGTCCCCACCCCCACTCACCCCACTCCTACACCCACACCCACCCCCACCCCCACCCACGGCCCCGTTATACTGTCCATCTGAATGCCAGTCTTAGTCTTGGGATAGAAGTTATCGCTGCTGTCACACAAAAACGTTGTACCTGGCATTTCTGTGATTTCCAATAAGGGCTGCAACTAACAATTATTTTCATTATCGATTAATGTATCGATTATTTTTTAGATTAATCGATTACTCATTTAGTCTATACAATGTCAAAAATAATGACAAAGGCCCTCACAAGTTACCAGAGCCCAAACTGATTCTTACTTCTTAAATGTCTTACTTAGTCTGACCAGCTGCCAGAAAAACCCAAAGTATTCATTTCATAATGATATGAAACAGAGAAAAGCAGCAAATCTTAGCATTTGTGAAGCTGTAACCAGCAAATGTTTGGTATTTTTACTTGATAAATGACTAAAACGATTATTTTCTGTCGATCGACTAATCGATTAATTGACTAATCGTTTCAGCACAATTTCCAATTGAATGGAAAATGAAGATGGCCTTTCAAGGGTTGAACTAAAGATGGTCCCTTGTCGGTTCGGCAAGTTTCTTGACCACTACGGCCTACGACACCCATTAAAACAACTAAATAAATTCTAAAAAGAACAAAAATACACTAAAATACACTGTTTTCAATCTGAAAGTAGGTCTTTCCAAAAACCTGAAAACCTGACTGTGTAGATGCAAGGTTTTCATCAAACGGCAACACCCTCGCACACACCCACACACACCACATACAGTACACACACACAAAGACATTTGATGCCACCATGACTGAGGCAGCTGTCCCAGAAGCAAAACATTATTCTCTCCTAATTTCTCACAAGATCATCAGAGAGAGAAAAGAGAGGAGGAATAACGAGAGGGAAATAAGCGTATAGTGTGTGTGGTCCTGCTACAGCTCGACTGGTACAGCGTGGCACCACCGCCGCCGGGGCGAGGTGGGCCCATTCCCAGCGGAGCCGCCACTGCTATAAATGTATGCACTCATGGTACTGTGAGGCACTTTGAATGAAAGCGCTCACTAAATGGCATGTACCATAGGGGAACAAAAGGGAGAGGGAGAGACAGGCAGAGAGCAAGCCCCGCTGCACTGCTGTTAGTAAATGGACTCTCTCTCTCTCCCTCTCTTTCCCCTCCTGTGTTCCCTTCATCCTGTTTTGTGTAGATGTAGGTCTCTCATCCCTCATAATCCCTTCCCCAAACACCGATGTGTGAGTATTGACACACAGCCACATTGCCAGGCTCTGCCCTGTCTGCTAGGGATTTACTACCTAAACAAACACTCTACAAGCACACACTCACACACACACTCACACACACACACACATGCAGAGAATAAACTGATGCAGTGTATTCATTCACCCACGTCCGAATGCTTACAGATGACGTAGCTATGCCACAAACACGCACAAACACATTCACTCCGAAAAAACCAGGTTCCCCATTGCATTTAACAGTCTGTGTGAGCCGCCCCACCTAAAGGAGGTGTCACCCTGCCTAAAAGAATTTAATTTGTATTGGTCCCAATAGAGATTTTTTTAGTGGCGCATCCTCTCAATGCTTTACCAGAGGTCAAAATTAATTCTAAACCCTGTTGCAAACCAAGTTAAAATCTCATCTAAGAAAATATAAAGTTTTCTGCTTCTCCCTAGATTAGGTGCTGGCGTGATAAACAGGGCCAATGTGATGAATGGCTCCCAAGAGGTTCACTTTTTCCTCACGGTCTTTCTTCTTTATATCCTTCTGTTCCTCTCTCTTCTTTTCTCTCTTCGTCCTCTCCCCTAATGACCGTGCCGCTTGCCGGCACACGGCCCATGCCCATCTATAACTACCCATCTGGCAGACTGAAAAACCATTGTCTATACGCTGTGTGTGTGTGTGTATGTATATGTGTACGTGTCTTTGCATGTGTCTATGAAGGTGCATATGAGAAGGCCTATATCAGGCCTATATGTGCATATCTATGTGTGTACGTGCGCGTGCGTGTGTGTAATGTTTCCGGCACACCTGCTCCACACACAACCCGCGCACGGCCTGTTAGTTCCTCTCAACACTTTGTATTGTGCTTTAGCCAGCGTGGCATTGCTAATCCGTAGCATTCAGGGTTAGCTGGAGGCTACCGCACTGGCGTCTTTACAGCACCACGCAACACATGTGTACATGGGAGAGGAATGTGGCACAGATGTTAGCTGCATGGACCAAGCTGCGGGCCCGGTGCAACTGAACATGTTTTGGGCTTGGATGTGCTTCGTCAAGGTACTACCAACAGGGAGGGCAGTGTGTGTGTCACGCTGCTCGAACACACACAGCTTTATAAATGTTCAATGTCTACATGTAGAGTGAGTATACACTGTTCGTTTGCACTGTGCGTAAGGCGACGCTGTCCTTGTCCTTGTGTCATTATGTTGTTATCAATATGTTTCTACACCAATATTACGATTACACGTTACTGTACATTTATTGGTGTTAACAACAAGGTGGACTGAAAAAGCAGAGCCCGATTTTATTTCTGAGGGATCCACAGAAGCACTCTTTTGTTCTAGATTGGATTTAACACAACTGAATTCATTTATTGTGGAGCGAACTGAGCTGCGGACTGTGACCAACATGATTAATTCAGTCACATATAAGGAATTCAGATTTTTTTTTTATTTTTTTTTTTTAACGAAGGAGCGCATCAATTGTCATACTGCTTACCGTGTGGTATTATTTGTTTTTTGCATATCCCTCTGAGAGACACAAACACATGACAATTATTTTAACCACGGGGGTTGAGAACAGCCAATTAGGAGAACAGTTAGGGGTTCGGTGTCTTGCTCAACGACACTTAGACAGGGATGGACGCATTTTTTTGTTGTTGTTTTTTAAAGATAATTTTTGGGGCATTTTTGTTTTTAAAAGATTATTTTTTTTGGCATTTTTGACTTTATAAGAAAGTTCAAGGTAAAGAGAGAGGGGGATGATGTGACAAAGGTCCTGGGCCGGATTCAAACCCAAGACGCTGCGTCTACATGGTACACGCCTTAGACCACTGAGCCAACAGGACGCCCCAGCTATGGACAAACTGGCTGTTGCAGGGATCAAACCGGTGACTTTTCAGTCACAGGACAGTCTCTCTGACCACCAGGCCGTCCTGACATCCCTAATAGAAGCACTCGAGCCTGCACCTCACACTGCTTTCCAAGAAGAAAACATGCAACAACTTTTGCAGGAAGACAATGGAGCGATAATTCTTCCTCCCTGAAAGCGCACTTATTATGACAGCAGGTCCATTAGCTAAATGGAGAAAGAGCATGTGCAGCATGTAGCGCTGGCCCTAAATTCGCCTCCCTCACCCTGACCCCTAGCAGTCGTTCCCCTGAGGAATCAACCTGGGCTAATTCCAGACATCCCATGATGCCCTCCCCTAGGTCAGGTCACAGTAAATCTCAGGGTGATCAAGCTGAAGTGACGTCCGGGAACGTCCCTTCCGCCACGGCGACATGGTGTCAGCGGCCTTGAGGTATGCCAAGGACTTTGCGATGACCAGAAGTGCTTAGCTGGCCAGCTGGTGGTCAGGGAGCGACCGGAGTCACGTGTCCTTGCTTTTAGTTTTCCGTTGAGGATATTTATGTGTCTGTCGGTAGGCCTTCAGAGAAAGAGAGGAATTAACTGTGGCTAATGTACATGTTAGCTAATGAGTCACACGTGCATAAGGGTTACAAAATGACTTCCCATGCTCCAAAACAGATGAGAACTGTGACCACACAGTCGCACAGTAAAAAACAGGACGTAAATTACGGCCTTCTCCTCCTCTTCTGGTCTGGAGGTTTTCAGTGGAAATAATGGTCTTAAATCCACCACTCTAGCAGGCTGCAGGCTCGGTCCGGGAAACCAGACCTCAAAAATCCTCAAGTAATGGCAGAGAGACTCATACCAAAGACATGAGTTGGAAGTTCATGACCAGCATTTCACGGAAGATGACAAGAGATGAATGCTGATCAATTGTAAAGAAAAGGAGTGGCGTTACAGGGGTTTCCTGGGAAATCAGTGGAGAAAAGTGTACAACATGTACTCTGGCTTACAACTTATGCTACATGTATCCAATGAATATCATCTAACTACCATGATAATATTATTTAAAACAGTATTTACTGAGGGAAGGTTCGCTGAGCGCTTAAGGACAACTAGACAGTGGACAGAGGGTAGAAATTATTCACTTTCCTCATCCAGATTTTCCCAGTTTGTCTTTGGATTCGAACTTCCAACCTTCTGATCACAAGCTCATTTTAGGCTGCCGGAGAAAAATGAGCTTTTGACCAGATGTAATGTGAATGAAGGAAGCTCTAATCACTGACTTTACATCACCCATTGCTCAGAAATGGGAAATTTAACAGCAAATTTTGACTCTGTTGGTCGGTAAATTTGCCTACTCTACTCTGCTGACCAAGTATCAGTTCAGCAGTGCTTTTCCACTGTATTAGAATTACATTATAAATATTTTTTTGCTTGTAAAAGAGTGAAAGTTGACGGTTTAACTCTCGAATCCACCATGAAGTGTGTTTGAGTCTCGGACTTGGCTGTAAATATAGACAGAACACAAGTACCAAGAGGGCATTTCTAGTATGGAACCTGGATTTGAGCCACAATATCGAGCTGCACAGAACCACCGCAGCACTCTAACTCCGTCACCACACAGAACCGCCACCGCTACATCGACTCTCTAAGTGGCCACAGGTCAATGATGGGACCGTTCCACTCCTTCGACCATATTGATGTCCAGCTTTTATCGATATCAACTGTCTGGACGCTTTCCCACACACACTGCCAGGTATCCTGTGTTTTCAAAGAGCGTCACTGGCTGATGTATTGAACTGTTTTGGGGAGTGTTTCCTCTGATCTGGTCTGTTTGTGTGTGTGTGTGTGTGTGTGTGTATTGACGATCTCAAGAGGAGTAGGGGAGTAGGGGATCCAGGAGGAGGCAGAGACACCGTGATAAGGTCAGGCCCCTTACATCTCTGTGTGCTGATAAAGGAGTACACACACTCACACACACTCAAACAGCCATACCAAGGCATCAAAGACTGATAGCAGGCCTCAGCTTTATCTTCCTGTGGTTTTGTCCCCAGCTACAACGCGACAGACACTTTTCCAAAGCGGCGCTGTGTGGAGCTTCGCCGGTGTGAACCCACCTCAAAGTGTTTATACCAGATCAAACGCGCTCTTTATTCAAATGAAAAGTTTTGCTACCCAAATGAGATATTCATCATTCAAGATAAAAATTTAAAAAAAAGCAGAAGCCGACTGATAGCTGATATTGACAGCACAAAATTAAAGACAGTGTGGTACTTTTTAGAGGATGAACTTAACTCCTTGGTTGGCAAAATAACACCTTTTGCAGCCTGAACCCTCTTGGCAATATTTAACTTAATGATTTTTGTTCCCTAAATTGTAAACTAAACTTCAAATGTACGCTGCCATTGAAACCTACAGCTGAAATAAATAAATCATATAAATTTTGTTTTGTCGTAAATCCACTGACAGACAGTGAGTAAGCCCTGAGTAATGTATGTTTGGCACGTTAGCTACTGAAATAGTAACATGGTACAATGAAAATGACAGGGTATTTTGATATGATCTCTGTCCATGAGTAGACAGTAGTCTTATCTGTCATCCAGTACAAAGCCCATTCAGCCAGCTCTTTCATCTGATCAAACAGGGAGGGGGGGGAACAGAAAACACCTGATCAGTCAAAGTTAATCTTCCAACAATTTTAACTTGTCTAGCCATGTCACACTGTGGCCCGCCAGAGATTTTATTTAATCCATGCAAAACCACCATAATCGGAAGAGTACAAAGAATTTCAAGAATTTTTTGTGATGTTTATTTATGGGGAAGTTATATTTGTGCAGCGTATGTATAGTGTCTGCAAAATCTCCTCATACTGCACTGTTCACTTTGCACAGTATGTGTGGCCCTACAGTCCTAAATTAAGTTTTCTACAAGTTTCTGTACCAATGATAAAACAAATTCCTGTTCTGGTTCTGGCAGGCTATCAGGTTTATATTTGTAAAGCAAATGTCTGAAGGCTACTTATCTGATGATAAGTAGCCTTAACCTGAACGTCTCCTGTCTTTCCTCAAACTTGTTTTGACAAATTTCCCTCACATCACCTCTGCCTGTCCCAGTCTGAAATGACAGATTAGATTATTTTAGATTATCTTTACCCCATTTAACAGTACAATGCCTATAGGAAACCACTCACTGAACAATACATTTTAAAGTAAAGCTTACACATCTTGGGTAATGTAGCCTTCATCAGGGTAACTCAAGCACTTTGGGAGAGCTGCAAGCTTGCAACAGATTTTGTTTCCCTCATCGATTAAAAAAAAGAGATATTACAATACCTTTGGGAGGCCTGCAGACCCTGAGCTGCATGATAAAAACAAAAAAAACTGGCACCAGACCAGCTGATAAGGGCATAAAGTTAAGTTATTAAAGGGCATAAAGTAAACAACATGGGTGAACTTGACTCCTCAGCCTTGCCTGGCACACCGGGCAGCGCCACCTGATCCTGGAGCCGCGGGGCCTCGCTGCTGTAAATCAAGAGGCATCTGAGACGCTGAGCCTGGCGGTGAGACGAAGACGAGACCGCAACCAGACAGACAGGAACGCTGATGTGTGTCTCTGATAACACACACACACACACACAGAGGACGGACAGGCGCACACACTCACACACACAAACACACACACACACACACACACACATACAGATCTCCGCATATCCCTCTGCGTTCCCACTCGGCTCACAATAGAGCCCCACAAACAGACGAACAAGAGGAGATCACACGAGGGCTGACATAGTTGTGTACGCACTAATTAGCCACACTGGCAAAACCACAATGGGCTTTTCATAGCCTGCATACACACGCATCACACACACACACACACATAACACACAGAGGACGGGTATCAGGGTTGGGATCTCTGCCATGTTTGCTATGATACCCTCTTTGATCTAGGGTGAGTAGTTCTCTGCCCCCTAAAAAACGAGAGCACAGAGAGGGGTCTGGAGAGGAGAAAACGAGAGACAGAGAGAAGGTGGCAGGGTTTGTTTGAGCGTTTGACAGTCCCAGTGTGAATGGAGGATGCTGTGTTTTGTTCCGGGTTTGACAGGCGCGGTATGAACAGGCGTTTTTGTTTGCCAGATGACATTTAGACAATGGGCGGGGGGTGGGGAGGGTCAGAGGGGTGCCGTGTTGTCGGAGGCGATGGTATGAGTGACGTCCGAGCCCTTTAGGGAGCTGCACAGAGTCGAGGGTCAGCAGGTCAAGACCGAGTGACCTCCGCTGACATCAAGGCGCACCATCAGATATAGAGAGAATAAAGAAAATAATGAGTTTGCCTGGCTCTTGTGTTTCTCGATTAAACCTCAACATTAAAGTGACAAAGCCATATTTGAGACATCTATTGTCCTGCCATTGTCGCTCTGACTCTTGCACGCCTTACTATCGGTTGCCTGTAATGTCGGTGATCTAGAAAATTAAGCTTATTCCACTATTGGACTGCACAGTGATTTATGTTGGGAACTGCGTGGGATTCTAGCTAAGGACTTTAACTTGTTTGGGGAACTGTGAAAGGAGCAGGACTTGAAAAGATCACTGCAGTCTATTCTGTCTTTGATTAAAACGTATTCTACTGTTGCACTCATTGTAAGTCACTTGAGCAATATAGCTGGATCCCTAAAGTTTGAAACACGCTACACTTTTGGGAAGATTTCCTGATATAGAGCAAAGTACGCACACGAGCAAACATACAAACGCACTAACGGCCAAACAAAACGTCAGTCTGTGAATTACAGGTGTGCATAAACACACAAACACTCACGGCGTCGTTCATTCACACTGAGAGGTTAATGCTCATCTGTGCAGAAGAGACAATCCCCGGCTGTGAGTGTTGAGTGATACCCTGCCGGCTGTTTGTCCTCTATCTCTTAACCAGAGGCTGATGATTGTGATAAACACACACTGTCTCATTGCAAACACATGCACGCACATGTGCAAACATGCAAACAGACGCGCAAAAAAAGCACAAGCACACAGGCAGGTAACTAAAATCAGGCCAATTTTGTTATGTCGAAAATTATTCGCAACAGGCGGTGACTAAGGACCGCAGCTGATATCAACAAACACACATCAGATTCCGATTATCTCTCGCACACACACACACAAACACACACAAACTGAGCAGCATGGGTGAAGTGGCAGACAGACACAAGATTGCGTCCTGATTTGGTACACATGGCAGGGACCCAGACTCTTTCCGCTGAGAGTGACTCAGTGTGCTCCAGTCAAAACGCAGACACAGTTTGAGACAAAGAGATGAGGTTAAGAAAGAGATAGGAGAGAAGGCGTTTATTGAGATTTGGGTGGATTGGCGCATTGCATTACTGCTCCTCTGCTCTCTCCAGGTGTCGCTCTCCCAACTCCACTCTTTCTCCATTTCTTCCTCAACTGCTCTTTCTATTTTCCTCACCCTCTCCCCTCCTCCTTCCTTTCCCCTTTCCTTTCTTCATCCGTCTCCTTCTTATTCTCGCTATCTTCTTCTTTCACTTCTCCTGATCTCTCTCCCCAGTCTCTCACCCATTATCCCTTGAGGGAAAAAAGTTAAAACCAGTCCATCGTGGGTACAGACCAAGTCCCAGATCGACGCGTCACAGATCCCTATGCTAAGCCTTCAGCCCCGGAGCCCTCCCTGATTCAAACACCTCATCCATCTGGCCTTACACCTCCCCCAAAAATAGAGTCACAACTGTTTATTTTATTTACTGTCCATGGAAAATATCTGTCTGCCTCAAACACTGCCTGCCTGGCCAGCGCAAAGATTTCTGGGTTATCAGCTGCGCCAGGCTAACGGTTAAGGGGAATCACATGTTTGGCCTGACATGAGAAAGGTCTGTCAGATGAGGAGAAGGAGTGAGAGGGAGAAAGACAGAGAGACACTGGGGAACGAGTGTGGGAGAGGAGGATTGACTGGTTTCACTGGTTCCCTTCCAGGCCAAATGCTCACCAGGCCGAGTTTGACTCCGCGGCTCCGTCGGCTCTGACCGGCTCGTGAATGTGCGAGGTAAAGAGAAACAGATTTTTACGGGGAGTTTTATTGTGTGTAAAATATTGGGTGTTGATAAGGCGCAGTGTGGTTGGGTGAGCCTGAGTAAAGAGCGGCAGCCTTAGTTTTATTTTTGGAGTTAGTTTTCCCATCAATTTCTCTCTAGTCTCTAAAAGGACCATTAGGGCGAGCTGAGTAGAACGGAGACAGAGGGCAACCCGACATCCATCACCCTCTCTGCTTCAAAGCCTGGCACCACACATGCACATCCCAGAGCCAGCTAATGAAAGAAAGTTTGTGAGAGTGTGTAGTGTGTGTGTGTGTGTGTGTGCGTGCATAACTGTATGTGTGTTTGTGTGTGTGTGTGCACAAGCAAAGCACCCCTTTTGTGCACAATCCTATCAATGTCACAAAGGTTACGCTCCCTCAAGATAACCCGTGGAGATTGCTGTGAGCTCGGGGTGAATTTTTTTCCCTCCTCTCTTTTTGTGATTAGGTGTCACGAGAATTTCCTTGGTGTAAAGACGACGGCTTTCATGTTGAGGGTTTCTCATGGTTTACTGGGCCGTCTAACCGTCCATTCAAGCCCCATGCAAAGCAGCCGCAAACCACACTACACAATGTTCATTCATGGTCTGGCTGCACAAAGACAATCCATATTTATCTGAGCTCAGAGACGTTAACTCATGCACGTCTTAGTGCTGGTTGCTTGTAATGTTGGCGATTGCGGATGGGAGTTTTCACCTTTTTTCAGTTCAAATAGTGAACTGAACTGTCAAAATTGTCATTTTTTCATATGTAGTCACACCAATGTCTCATAAAGCAAATTATATGTTCCCTATAACATGCCAATCTGAAAACAGGCCTTGGCTAACAAATACCCTGACAAAATATCAATGAAATAGCAATACTACATAGGCTTGATCAGAATTAAAAGCTTAGCTGTATTTGAGCCTAGTTCCTGTGAAGGAATACAAGCATATCCACATGTTCTGGGGCGAGGCAAGTTGCCCCATCGTAGAAAGCACTTTCAGCAGGCACAGATGTGGCAGGAATGGCAAAGTACTGCTTGTCAAAGTCTCTGGAAACATGTTTTGTTGCTCTTCCATCAGTGGGTTGGACTGTGTTGGGTGGATGTATGGCTTGTTTAAGTAAAGTTCTGTTTCATTTAGTGCAGTAGTCCTCCTCAGAAACACTGGTGTTGCAGCGCTCTTGAAATTGGGTTCTCCATCATTCATGCCAGCTTCCAGCGGCTCATCTAGTCTGGTTCAATGACTCTGTCTACAAATATGTTTCTACCAAACTGACCGCGCCACACACACCACCGTTCAAAATCATCAGCCATTTTAAAAAGGGACCATTTATATTTTATTTTTGCATTCTAGGCAGGAATTTGCTTTTGATTTGACCCAAGTTAATAACTACTTTCAGATATTGTGCATGATCCATTCTAATAAGATATCTGGATGTCAAATATTAACTTAACCTCCATTTCGGGTAATCGAGTATTTGACTTCCATTGCCCATCCTCCTCCAGGAATTTAAGCTTCGCCTACATTAGTGCTCACTGTCTCATCAGCTAAATGTCCAACATGTAAATGTGATTTACCATGGGAACTGCATGGCTCAGGTCTTAAACTCGTTTTGGGGTGCTGTGAAATGGAGCAGGACCTGAGCCAGTTGAACAGAGCAGTGAAATCTAGCAGCCAAAAGTGGCATTTACTGAACGCTATGACTGGGGTGAAGCTAAACTAAGAGCACCGCGTAAAACTCAGCTTTTTAGAGGGCAATGTCAATGCACACAAACACACAAACACACACACACACACAGATATACACACACACAGCAGCTTTGCAGTAACAACTGTTTACAGCTGATATGTTAATGGTTCATGTCATCCCATGCCAGCTTTGCCCATCCGCCTGGTGCCTGCTGCCCACACTGGACTTAAAAAAAAAGCCGCTCTGGTTCCAATGTCCTGACGAAGACGAGCCCCAACTCATCAGGAAACTCATTGAGCACAAAGACAGCTTGAAAAAAAAAAACTGAAGGGTATCCTGTAACTGAAGTGTATCCTGCCAATTACACACCGTGAGACGTGCACATTTACACTTCATCTGTGTGTGTGTGTGTGTGTGCGTGAAGGAGGGGTGAGTGAAAGTGGGAGCAAGAGAGAGATAGTGGTAGACAGTGAGAGAGATAGATAGATAGAGAGAGAGACATGCAGTGCAGCACAAGTGTCAAATATGAACAGCCGTCCAAGCACTAATACGCACCATTGGCAGAAATGTCAGTGGAAAGGGGAAGAAGGGGTGAGGCTTGAGAATGCAGGAGAGTGAAAGGAGCAGCGAACGGGCGAAAAGCGAGTGAGGTGGAGAGTGAATGAGAGAGAGAGGCAGAGAGAGTGAGTGAGCGAGGGAAGGAAAGTGACCTAACTAGCGAGGAGAGAGCGGTGAAGAGGGAGAACTGTACATCTCAAAGCGCAGAGCGGGGGGGGGTGTTGAGAGGGTGAGAAAAGTGGTTGAGAGAGCCGACGGCTGGTGTGAGGCTTGAGGAAGCCGGTGGAGAGAGAGAGAGAGAGAGAGAGAGAGAGAGAGAGAGAGGGGATTTCCTGGCTATATATGACTGGCTGGCAATCTCACAAAGGGCGGAGGCCTGGACTACAAAGCTGACCTCTGACCACTCAGGCCTTCGCTGCCTCTTGATCCTAATCAGTCGATGCTGCAGCGCTCTGGCCACAGATATACAGCAATAACACTTGAGAGGGTATTATTTAGACTTTGGACTATGACATGGATGGAGAATTACGTTCTTAACCCAGTTGCTCCAGTAACCTGGTTTTTGAACAATGCATGTAAACATCTTAACTCGGTTAGAACAGTTCATAATCCGATACAAAAACACTGATTAAGACGCTTGATTTATTCCCATATTAAACAAATTACTGTGGGATTTAAACATCTTACTACTTTCTCTTTTTGTTTTCATCATCTCCGCAAACTCAGACTTACACAGTGTTATGGGTACATCTTGATGTAAAAAAAAACAAAATGGCGCCGATCAGTATTTACTATTACTACTGGGATCATCATTTCTTTCCCCTGTATAAGAAGTAAGTCAGATAGGGAGGAGTTAGCTGGCAGCCGGACCTTTGTCATGCTTTTTTGCTTGCAGACCGTTCTATCTGTTAATATTCTGTTAATTTGTTCATTCCTGGCAACACAAATAAATCACAGGGTATCAAAGGTTCACGTAAACAGCTTAACCCGAATGAGACCTTAACCGGAGTGTGCCCAGTAGCCAGGATACTCTGTGCATGTAAACGTAGTCAGTGCTGCCGTTATCAGCACAGCTGCAACACGTCTTTGATGAATCAGACTGCATGGCTATGTTGTATAAAGGTTTAACTTAAACTTAAACATCCTGGGCAGAAATGTATTAAGTCAGTATGTTCTGCTACATCGTTTGTATGATATCTTATGAAAACAGATACACACCCTTGATTTGTATTGTACCTACGCATGGCCAAGGTTAGGGTTAAGGGTAGACAACTAAAACAAATTTGGTTAAGGTGAGGGTCAAGTGTATCCGCCCATCCAACACCCTGAACTCCACACCTTTAGTTTCCACCACACTGTTTCAATGTCAAGCTCTTGTTTCAGTCACATGAGCCTCGCCTCCTGTTTCAATTCGTAGAATATGATGAGAAATTACAGCGCATTACTTTTTAAGTATGAATTTGGTATGAGAACAGGCTCAGTACTTTACAGGCTCCTTAAAAAGTACTACAGACCCATAATAAACGCTGCTGTAAATCGTTTATTTATTCTCCTTTATTCTTCAGCGAGTCTGCCCTTCATGGCCCGGCTTGGTCACCGCTGTTAACTGCAGGCCAAGGCCAAACGTCCGCAGGGAGTGACCCTGTCTTCAGGACTGCTGCCTAACACATCGTGCGGCATCTTCCTCCCTCCTCCCCCTGCTCACCACACACACAAAAATATGCTGCCCACTGGCCACTGCCACTCCGAAGACTTGAAATATGCCGCGACCAAATAAACATGCCGACGTGCTGAGGAAATCCAAATAAATGCTGAGATGTGTAACAAAAAAAAATTTATGAATGCTGAAGCCAGGCAGGCTGTGGCATTGCTGGCGATGCACTGACACACACACACACACACACACACACACACACACACACACACGGTCTGCAGAGCAGCAGAGCGAGGTGTCAGAGCCCGTTAGAGGCCTTTGGCTGGACGCAGCTCCAGAACAAGTTGGACAAAAGCGTTGCCTGTCTCCCCTCATTAAGTGATTTAAGATCCCGTGTTCCGCCGACTCCTTTCATCGCCATCCAAAGTGAACACACTTAAAAAGCCCAACAAGAATGCCAGGCCCGCTGACATGAATGGGGTGAAGAGGGGCAGGAAAGCCAAGTTTATGGCGAAGGAACAGGGTCTAAAGCTGAGCTACGCTAGCCATGCCTATTAGCCTCCACACACAGATGGAGGGAGTCCAGTGTGAATGAACGGGTACGAGGCTTGGCCCCTGAGTGGGAAACAGCAGCCACCTAATCCATTAACAGTTCTTCCTCCACAGAAGAAGCAACTTTTTCCCATGAAGGTTTAGTTTAGAAAAGTGCTGTTTCCACATTCCTGGCTAACAAGACAGGGCCGTCGTATCTGGGGAGGGGAGGTGGAGGAGAGGGAGGAAAGAGGGGAGTTGGAAGGAACGTTGGAGCGGCATCCAAGACCGACCCCATGGGAGCGCGGGTTTGGTTTGAGTGGTGTAATAATTACAACTGATTAAAGTGGCTATCGGATATCACACAGTTGCCATCATTTGCTCTAAAAACTCCATTACTGCATGTGATATGGGTTGACTCTGGACTTGTCAGCAATGGAGGAATGTACCAAGGGCTTTAGCAGCCAGACCGTGTGTTTACAGATTAATTTCTGGCGAAAAACACACACACACACACACACACACACACCACACACAGCTTCAATTAGCACCTGGGCGGGTTCACTGTAATGCAGTAACCCAAGGTATTTAAAAATAACAATGGTATCCATTTCATTTCAATACCGTCATAATATTTCTGCTCCTTATCTATCTAATAAACTACCAAATTAAGAGCTGTTTGTCCATTCACAGTGTATAACAGTGCAACATAGCATAACATAGCATAACATAACGTAACATAATGTAACGTAAAGTAACGTTATTCATTTATTCAGTCAAGTGGAAGCCATTTAGAGTTAATTTGTCATCAAACTTCTTGAATTTAGCTATTGCAACTTATTTGCTCTGCAATATGCTGATTTAGTGCTTCCCTTTTGTGAAGGTAATTAGGACTCCAGATACATGGAATAGTGTGTAAACAACTTAATTTCTGTCAGCGGGAGACGGTATAGGTCTAGTCGTCTTGACCACATAAATTCAGCGTTTCAGTGTAGCAACACCAGCCCACTGTTATTTTTTTTAACCCTACTCTGGGCTATTGTGTCATCTGTTAGCTCTCAAATTGGAGCTTTCTGGGAGGCTCCTCAGATCCACACAACCGTCCACCACTGAGCCCGATCTGTACACTAAAGAAACGACTGTCTGCAGCTGCTTTGATGAACACAGAAATGTGTTTGATGCTGGTCAACTCTTTGAGATGTGACAAGCAGGGGAGAACCCTTAACTGGGCTGACATCAAGAAACCTATATTAAGGCTCGCCTGATACTGTACAGCACAGCATCAGAGAGATTGGACCGCGGAAGGATTCTTTACCACGTCTACTGTCCGAGAAAAAAGGGCCTAATTGGAGAGCGAGTGTGGTCTGCACTGCACAGTGTATGGAGAATGCAGAAAATGCACTATTTGGATTCTGAGAAAAAAGAAAAAAAAAAGATCCTTTAACCAGCCAAGGTCCAATTAGTGTGGTATACGATCCAGGATCCAAACATTTGTTTACAAGAGGCTGTTTTCTTCCTCAACTGAGTCTCTCTCTCTCTCTCTCTCTCTGTGTGTGCCTCTCTTTCTCCTTTTCTCTCCTTCTCTTTCTCTCTCTCTCTTTCTGTCTCTCTCTCTCTCTCTCTCCTCTCATTTTCTCTTTCTTTCTCTCTGTCTCTCTTTCTCCCTTTCTTTCTCTCTCTCTCTCTCTCTCTCCCCAGCAGTCTAGGGACAGGGGACCCTAGTCTGGTTCCACGGCTCCACAACAGAGTGGGTGTGGCTACACCACACAAACCTCGGGGCCTTTTGACATTACACCACACAACCATGAGGTCAGAGGAAGGCTCTTTCTTCCTACGCACAAAGGAGTGATTTTTCACTCACCCCGTGAGAACAGCGGCAAATAATGAACCCTCAGGCCCCTGGTATCACGTTCGGTTTCACACGCGTCAACTCCATTCTGGAGTGGAACAAAAGGGCAGTAGGAGAAACATTTGTGGGGAGGGAACGGCGTGGCTGGGGGCATGCCATGAAAGGCAAGTTTTATGCATTTTAGGGCATTTCAATTGCCCTTTTACATATAGTGTTTCTAGGTAAATTGTTTCTTGATCCCTTTGGGACACATAAAGATAAACGTACACATTTCACCAGAGAGGTCAGAGTTTACCGCAGTGGTTTTCAAAACCTGGTGCTCAGAAGCCAGAGTCCTGCTGGTTTTCTACTCCACCTGCTAGTTCACATTCACCTGGTGTCCCAGGTCTCATTCAGCCCCTGATTACACTAGGTGAATGTAATCTACTACTGGGTAGAGTAGAAAACCAGCAGGGTTCTGGCTCCTGAGGATCAGGATTAAGAACCACTGGTTTGGTGGCAGTTATGCAGAAGCAGGTAAGGGGCTCAGTGTCTTGCTCGAGGCAGGGATTGACACAATTGGACGGACTGAATCTGCAACTTTAATTTACAGGACCGCCTCTTCTGACCCCCACCCCAAACTGCCACCCCAGTTACTGTCTTCAGTTTGTGTGAGGGAATATTAGATGGCTGCGGCACATCTGGGGGACAACAGTGCTTTAAAGCTTAGAGAAGCGGGCTTATAAGTAGAAGTATGCCAGTTTGAATCCTTGCTACAACTGTGAAAATCATGGAGGATAAAGTGAATGAGTGACGCTCTCCCCTCCCTCTCCCCTCCCTCTCCCCTCCCTCAACAAATACCTTCAAGGTGCCTTAGAGCACCTTAAACTCACTCATTCACTTAACTACTACTGTCAACCTTGGCTGACAGTAGAAAACTGCAGTTGTACTGGGCAGGTCCCGGGTGTGAAAATGTGTAACGGTATCAATGTGAAGGCAGGTGTTGAACATTTTATCAAAGGGATCAGAGTGCAGGTAGGAATTCAGTGTCTTGCTCGAGGCATGACTGGGACAAAAACCTAGGACCAGTCTCTCTAAATAACAAGCACCCTGCCACCACAGCTTGTGTCTCTGTTCTGCTAGACTATAATGCATTTGGGAGAGGCCAGACGGATTAGACTGCTGTTACTGTGACATGAAAAGCTGTACTTAATTCAAAGCTCTCATGGCTGATTAATCACAAATTATGATCAAACAGCTGATTTACAGGATGAACATATGACATCCTGCCCACAAGTCTGTGTCTATGTGTGTGTGTGTATGAGTGTGAAAGCTTACATGGGTGTGTGTGTGTGTGTGTGTGTGTGTGTGCGTGCGTGTGTGTGTGTGTGTGTGTGTGTGTGTGTGTGCAATCTCACTGTCTCCTCAAAGTCTGCAGACTCATTTTCCACAGCAGATTAAATGGGACTGTCTGTCTGGGCTCCCAGAGCAGCTCCAAATTAAAATCACCCAGCGTCTTCACAATCATCTGAACAGCATCTGCACCTATTCTTCACAGCCTCACAGCACAATGCCAATAGATGGGATCAAACACTGGATATCGCACCCTGGCGCAGCAATCCATGATTGCACATCGGCTTTTTTAGAAACGGTCTGGATGCTGATCATACAATCGCATCCGTCATCGGTTAGAGAAAAATGGAAAGAGTATGCGGGTTTGCACAGGGGAATATGGAAGGACGCAGATGTCCGGCGGCTGTGTGTTGCATAGTGGGTCACAGCCACGGGAGGAAGTGACATCAGCAGGGAACTCAAACTGGCACAGAGAGGGGGGAGTCAGCTGAGCGGTGGGGGAGTAAAGATGGGGATGGTGGGGGGTAGAAGGAGGCTGTGAAGTCTGAGAAGCCTTACTCATCCTTCCCATATCTGATATCAGGACAGGAGTGGGAGTCAGCAGCTATATGACAGACAGTCTGGACACCAGGGAGAGAGAGAGAGAGAGAGAGAGAGAGAGAGAGAGAGAGAGAGAGAGAGAGAGAGAGAGAGAGAGAGAGAAGGAAGGGAGGAAGGTTGGGAGGAAGGGGAAGGAAAGGGAAAGACAGAGAGGCAGTGAGAGAGATAAGGAGGAACTGAGGAAGAGCAAAAGAGAGCGGCTCCCTGTAACCTTCTAACATTTGTACCGTGGCAGATGCTGCATCTATGTGTGTGTATCTGTGTGTGTGTGTGTGTATTCATATGTCTGTGTGTGTGTGTGTGTGTGTGTGTGTGTGTGCATGTGTGTGTGTGTGTGTCTGTCAATGCCCTTGCCACAATGTATGGAGACAATACAGACGCTGATTCAACTAGATGGCGGTTGGCTTTTCACATTTTACATCCCCAAAAAGCGAGCTGGTGCTGCCATGCAGCATGAATTCAACAGTGCATTAAAAGCCCTGCTCCCTTCCGGCAATGGATGCAGATATAGAATACTAGGTTATTTCTACCCTGGTGTATCTGGCACAGTTTTGGTTATCTGTGCTAAACAGCCAATGAAAACACACTTGCTCCACGGCTCATTGGCTGCCGCAGGTTATGGGTTAATCCTGATTGGTGAGTTTCTGACGGAACACACCCCTGTTTCTCTTTGTGCTAGGGACAAATTTGCATACTTTTTATCCATTGCACTGTAGTGTGTGGAGGATTTGTCATTCTGAGCACTTTGGGATCCAAATAACAAAGATAATGGTATAAACCACAAATGCAGGAGACGAATGTAGCTTGGGCCAGCAGCCGTTACTACAGCTTCCAGAGGTGCTTCCCTCAAAACTCAAACTGCACACTGAAATAATGAATGCAACCGTTTTTAATCATCTACAATTAAAGTTTAGAGTCACACACTGGGCTGCATCTCATCGCTTTACTTTACAACAGTAAGAGAAAATGTGATTTTGTGACTGGCAAAGTGAAACCGTGTCATGCCGTGGTATTAGACGCTGGCTCACCACAGCACCACATCTCCCACTACGCTGCTGGGTTGCTGGGCAAAATTTAGAATGGGCCTGCCTCCGCCATACAGGAGTGGCTTGGTGGATGGTAAATGTGTGTGACGTCTTAGCCGGCGTGTTTCTCTAACCCCCCTGTGTATCGCGTGTCTAGACCTCACTAGCACTACTTCTGGGTGAACCATGTGACCCAAAGGAGCAGTCACAGGACTTCAGCACCTACACACCAGGCTTCTTTTTTTATTATTTTTTTTTAGATTAATTCTTCCCCCTTTTTTTCATCCTATAAGCAGAAATGCTTAAATAAGTGAAACTGAGGAAAGCTGACAGAGGTGGAGCCCAGTGCCAGCAGCACATGGTTGGATCAAAGGACGGTTCAACCCTTGAAATGCCGGCTCACCTTTTTATAATAGCAGTTTTCAGGAATTTGAGTGAAAAATCATGAAGTACCAGTCACAAGACTCAGTATCAGATTAATTTTCAAAACTGGTTACAACTAGGTTAAGTTATTTTATTAGAAATAACCAATTCAAATTACACTGAAGGATGGAAAACCAATAAATTCACTGTAATCCAATTTTATAAAATTTCTGCTTAATTTCATGACTCAATTCTGTATATTGCAACACGATATTAATGTTTTATTTCACCGTAGATTAAAATAAGTGCAGCCATAAAATAATATAACATAGTGGAAAATATACAGAAAAATATACAATATTAAATGTCATTGCAAATGTGTATTTGCATCCACTATATTTTCTGATAAATATAGCCTATATTTTTGAGTGCAGTGTATTTATATTCCAGTGACAAATATGATTCACAAATTCAGCCTAATGGAATTCTAATTCTACTTAAAAGAAACATTTTAACTACTTAGTATTTTCATAAATTAAGGACTACATATTATGTATATAAGACATATTATGAATAATAATAAAATAGAATAGAATATATAGAGAGAGAATTTCCATCTACCTATCAAGATAGATATAGATGTAGATAATCTGATTATATTGATGAAGAGCATATAAAGTTGACATTTATTGAACATCATTCATAGAAATTTTGCTTTACATTAAAATACTTTTTACTTTTAGGCCCACAATGGAATTTGTGCTTCCTGCGATGTAGAATTTATAATACCTCTTTAAAAAATTACACTACACAAAGGGGAAAGAAAAAAAAATTCAATTACTGAACTTCTCGTGACCAAGCTTTTGCCACTTACAATATTCCACTATAACTCAATGGCCAGCTCCATCCTGAGACAGAAATATTACCGCTGTGCCATAAAGACTTCCGATGGAAACCTAAGCAGCCAGCACACTCGGAAACAAATAAAACATCTTTATGAGTGGGATTTTATGATCTTAATAGCCAAAGTCCCGGTCCAGTGGCCTCTAAGTGCTGCTCTGGACAGTCTGTTTTAGGGCCAAACACCATGCAGTGCCTGCAGGACAGCCAATGGACGTTTTTAACATAAGTTACTGTTTTCATTTGTTGGTTGGTGCATATTTATAGGAACACTTTTGTTCCCCGTGAAATTACAGCAAATGCACATTAGCTGTTGATGTAGATTCAACTGCAATATGAAGCAATCGCAGGTTTCCACTTTAAACTGAAGAAAATATAGAGACATGTTTTACAACCTTTTTCAGTATTTATTCAGCAATTATTTTCACAAGTATATAGTGTATAATAAAATGACTACTGTGTTGCATATTCTAAGAAATTATTATTAACGCTATTTTAAAGTGACGAAACTACCATAATGAAATGAGATTTATAAATATTTATTTAATGTAAAAATCCTAAAGAAATATTACTTTCATGTGAATATGATTATATTAAGTATAAAATAAAGAATATTTTTATTTCTTTAAATACAAAGTGCAAACTTACCTTATCAGATGCTGTGTGCTCATTTTAGGAACATCTTTTGATTTTTTTTTTTTCTTTTTTGCAATGCTTGATTATTTTAATATAACTGTTTTTCTTAGTTTTTCTTATCACTGTTGTAAAACATATTTATATCAGTCTTTCAACAGCATTATATTCAAACATATTATTTTTGTTGTTTTTTATTCATTTTGTTGTTTGTCTCTTTTATTTTTATTTTATTTTTTTAATATTATAAACATGAGTCATCTAAACTGTAAACATAAACTAACCAAGACAGGCTCATTCCTCCAAATCCAACTGCATGTTATAACTTCAAACATTGTGGGTGGTTTCGGGCTCTGCCCACGTCTCCACGGACAGGATCCCAGGTATTGTGGGCGAGGTTGAGGGGAAACTCGTCTCTTCACCCTTCAGCTTTTGTTACTTTTTTTTCCATGGAAGTTAGTCATAGTTACTTTGAAGCGGGACGGGACAGGTTATCTGCGACCTCGTCTCTTTGTTTAACAGACAATGCCGGGTTGTCTGACCATTAGCCTCTCTTTGTAGGGGCTTGTCTAGGTGTGATATACACCCTGTCACTGCTGATACCGCAAAGCCAACCTCAGAATCTACTACATGATAAAGGAACAAAGACATTGGGAAAGAAAGAATGCCCCTTGGTCATTTACAACACTCCTATCCAGTCAAGTTGGAATGACCAGCAAAATGCAAATTATTTCAATTACACATCACATGCAAGATGAAACGGGGAATACCACAGAATCCCACAAATATTCTGCCTTAACTAAGAAGGAATAAAAGCTGACAGGAGCCAAGCACCGGTTCTGAGGCACTAATGACTGAAGAGTCTCTTGTCTGATTCATGAGAACGTAGTATTCTGCTCAAGCGGAGGCATCTCATTGGCTGTGAGAGGGGAGCAGCGATTGGCTGCATGGTGACACTCTGTGTCGACTCTGCGCTGGGACCTGTTACTCCAGATGCCCTCCTCTCGTCCCCTGCAATGTTTGCAGCCCCACGCACGCGATCCCTCACTCCGCTTGGCTGCACCCTCTCATCGTATTACTTCTGCTATTCTAACTCCTCCATCAATTATGCACTAGAATAACTAAAGGCCCTGGTGGAGCCAAGACATAAAGGGGGATCATCAGCATGAGCATGAGCAGCGTCTGCCTGCGTGTTCCCACTGTGTTGCTGCGACCAATGATATGAGTGCCAAAGTACCGACTCATATAGGGCAGCAGTGATGTCACACATATTGATGGGTCTGGGCATAAACACAACACGGCTATGCCACAAACACATCACAGCTAGTACAGTGGTCACTGTGTTAGTAGGTAAGTTGGGCAGGGAGAGAGACCCACGCTTTGCCTCGCTTGGGTGCCCCCCCAAGCCTAACCCCCCCCCCGCTGCCCCCCCAACTCCGCTCCCCAATATTCTGCCTTGATCAAATTGCGTGCCAAGATTATGAGTGACATTATAAACGATTTTTAAGTAATACAAGTGACCACAAATGTAGGGTAATCGTTTTCAGTGAGCATTTTTACCTCCATTGAAGGTTAAGAAAAAGATCGGAGAACGCTCAAGTAAAGTCCCAAGATTCGTAACCTACTTTTCAAATTCCTTGAAACAAAATGGAGTCGAATTTGGAAATGGCTGCCTGTGTTCCCCGCTCCGCCACACACCGCAGAGAACAGGCGAAGAGGAGGAGAGTCTATGAGCCATGTCTATGGAAAGTGTACAACTCTTGGCAGTCTGAGATTTCAATTAATGGCCCTGTACATTCTCAAGTTGTGCGATAATCAAATACCAAAAACAATTTAATCGCCGTCATTCATCACCAAAGCAGCCCGGGCCAGGAAAGGATTTATAAAAAAAAAAGCACGACATGATGTCGACCCCTGTATTAAAGTCATGACGGTCCTGACCTGGATTTCTCCTCGTTGCGTGTGAAGGTTTGCTGTCCAGGCTCTACTGTGAGATCACAAACAGCTTTTTAATATTTCATGGGTCCCAAAGCACCAAGTGTGCTCAAATCCAACAGGAGGAAACACTTTCTGTCTCCATGGACCAGTAAACCACACTAAAGGTCCCACAAAGTCATACCAAGTTCATGAAAAAAACAACTGTTCATTACACACGTCTAAATACCACTTGTTTGTTTCCATGTTCACCAAAAAAAACGGATTGTCAATGCCCTTTTCCCTATTTGTCCACAGGAGACTAAAAATGCCAAGTATGCTAAACCTTCTTCCATAGACTGATAACCAATACAAGCCTCCACATGGTAGGAAAAACACTGCAGCAAAACACTGTGCCAAACCTTCATCAGATAAAACCCGATACCCAAATGTTTTCATCAGATAAGGTTTTATTTAAACCCTAGAAACCAAGGCAATTAGGCAGCAGCAGTGTCTGCCACAAAAGCATATTTTCTTTATCAAAGATGATTTAGATAGTCTTGTAAGGCAAAATAAAACTGGTCCACTTATGTGCAGCACAGTGATTGCAGTGCGCATAAACACTATGTGAATCATACATGATTCACAAAACCTTGACTGGAAAAGTAGTGCAGTCACACTCAAATTTTTGTCTGATTTCTTCCAAGATACACAAAAAACCTAAAAGTCAGCAACCATTGCAAATGGGGAAACATTGCTTGATGAAGAGGTATACATACTTTTTGTTATACCTCCAAAGCCACAGTGACCCAAATACAGTTTCAGAAACATTACTTGGAGGTTTGGCCCTGCTATCGACGTGATCACATTTGTTTTCTATCAAGCATACTTTTCTAGCCAATTTACATTCAGTTGGAATAGTATAAGATTCAAATTTATTGCTGTGCCAACTGCCTCATTACTTCTACTTGTCTTAAACCAAAAGAGACAGCCATGCCTCCCCTCGTCGGGCTATCCATGTCAGTCAATAAAACAAGCTGCGCTGCAGCTACCAACTCAAGGCCACAGCCCTCTAACCTACAGACCAATATTAAGTATCAAAAACGCTGAAAGTATGGGATAGCCACTTCTAGATAAACAATTCAAATTCAGACACATTCCTGCTCCAGCGAGTATTAAATGAACAAGCAAGAGAGCATGTTCCTGATCATTCCAATTCTCTTCCAGCTTTCACTCTCTTTCCATCTTCCATCCAATCCTGTTGAGTCGACTCATCCTTTACATTTACTCTACTCATTTGAAGAATGCAGTTCAAATGCATCCTTTAGTTCCACTCTGCCTCAGAAAACGTTCCTTTAATAGAAAGCACATAATATATCTTTGCAGCTGTAGAGTTTTCTGAAAAACTTTCACTCTCGTCTTGTCGAACTGTATAAATTCATGTTTCATTATTTTTTGTTGTTCAGCCAATGTGCAGAATATAAAGGGAAGACCAGATAGCCACATGCACTCTACTAACTTTGATACTGTGTGTGCGTTCCAGAGATGCATTGCATACAGCAGCAGCCTTGCCTAGTCTGTTAGGAGGCTTAGTGGCTCTTTAGGACCTTTTAGAAGCAGTTTTCAGAAGCTTTACTGCAGTCATTAGGAGCTAAGGCTGATTAATGTGAATGGTCAGGCAAGGCCTGGCTTTCTGAGAGAAGAACAGAGAGGGGTGAAGGGTCCCACAGGAAGTGTTTTGTGTCTCCACACAAAGGGAGGGCTGACCTCTTAAGCCCCTTAGAGCCTCTTTGCTAATACCCTCACCGGTGCCTACAAAGACACAGGGGATGCCATTTCACCACTCACATTTGAACAGCATACACAAAAAAGCCCCACCAAGATTAAAACGGCAGAAAAGTGAACCTCTGTGCAGTGGAGTGAGACTGTGAGATTAGGCCTAAAGAGTCCCCCCTAATCCATTGACTGCCGCGCATATCAAACGGAGGATGCCAAACTCACACCGTCTGTGATCTGGAAATAGACTGAAATAAATAAAAAAATAAAACAAGCTTATGAAAGCATAAGAAAATGCACCAAATCATAATACAGTTATCTGAGCCACAATGATTAATCTTAAGGTACCTGGACCTGGGAGAATTACTGCAAGGTAATGAGGAAATTTCCATGGAATATAAACAAACAAAGCAGCCAAACGTATTACCACACGCTTGTCTCCAGTTCCTATCAGTCAAGCCCTGGCAGCCTGAGGGCCTTGACTTATTACTTTGAACATAATGGGAGGGCCAGCGAACCTTTTCTCTGCAGGCAGGGTCGTACAGCATTAGGAATGACTGGCTTCTCCACAGGAGGACTGTTTCCCCCTCTGCAGAAGTGTATGAAATTCACGGCTTAATTGACATCAAGGCTCGGCCTTTTTAGGTACATAGGTCACAACTGATTAAAGTATACTAAGTGGTAGGAAGCCGACTTGATATGAGAAACTGAGGATGAGAGATTTCTTATCTGAGATATAAGGCTCTTTCATTTCATGCACTAGAAATAGTCTCTTGACTGAAGTGTTTGCAGCAATGAAACTTAATGCTTTTTCACTTTGTAATAAAATGGAATATATGTCTCGGATAAGAAACTTCTCATCCTCAATTTATTGATAGTTTCTTACCACTTACTACCCCCTCCCCCCTCCCCCTTTACAGAAAGTCACAGACGATCAACTCTCTTTGATGCCTCTCAACTGTGCCGCATGCCTGTCTCAAACATCCTTGGCCAGGGGCTTTGGGGTGGAAATACAGGTTCTGACCCCACCCAGGGGCTCCGCGGCACGGCCACTGTTTCCCCCTCTTACCCTCTGGCCCCTGATCCGGAAGTTTCTCTCACCCCTGTGACTGTGTTGTCGCTCCCGTTATGTGCCCCTTCCTCTGCCCCACCTCCTATAACATATTCACACTCTGAGGAACCCGCCACATCCACCTCTCCCTCGTTCACTCCCCTCTCCTCCTTCTTTCTGTCTGTCTCTCTAAGAGCATGCATAGTTAAAAGCCGGCTATGGGCCGCTGAGTAAGAGAGGAACAATAGCAGCCTTTCAGGCAGTCTGGGCCGGGGCTGGGAGAGGGCTGCGGTCCTGAGACCCAGTCAATATTTGGACGTGGTTGCTTTTTGTGTCCGTTTTTAATCCAAGCGGAACCAAGCAGCAGGGAGCCGGGAAAAGGCTGAGAGGGAAAAACGAGGGTAAACACTGTGAACAATGCAAACGGAGCAACTTACAATACCACTGGGAAACTATCACAACATCAGCTCGCCACAAACTGAAAAATGGAGTATTGTTCCTTAAGTGGAGATTAAAAAGCGAGCAGTGTAGAAAAAGCAAACAGCGGAGGTCATTCTGCACGAAGAACTGTGTGCGAGTGTCAAGGCGAGGAGGTTATGAGGTGGAGAGAGAAGCCGCAAGGCCTTCTCCCATTTCTGAGGTATTATCTGAACCATTCTGGCAAGGGCTGCTGAACAATACGATAAAGCATGTCGACGAACTCCCTTTGAAGGGGAGACGACAATTTTGATCATCGGAGGGACACAGCAAGTCAGTAACTGCACTCGCCAAAACCTGAAAGCAGGGGCTTCTTTTACAGGGCATTAAAAAAAAATCTTTGATTGTCTTAGAGAGAAATATGTTGCATCTGTTGTGGAAAGCTTTGGATGGGCATTATCAGGGATTAAAGGAAACCCCTGGGGTGACAGTGCTCTTGTACGATGCTGGAATCCCTCTCTCCCCAGCTGTCAGGTCGTTAGTCCCACCCAATGAGGTTCTTTGATGACGAGGGGTATCAGTTTCCATGGCGTCGGAGACACAAACAGCTTGGGAGATTAGGGACGGAACTCAGCCCTGATTCTCCGTTGATCCCACCTATCAGCAACAAATAAACACCTTGGGCCACGGCAACGCCTGCATGCGGACCATATGGACCCGGGTGGGTTTTAATGAAGCAGCTAAATACAGGGTGAGCAGGGAATTCTCTAATAGCCGCTTGTTAGTGCGGCAGTAAATACGCCGCTCGTATACTTTATTCCGTCGTCTGGTCGACGGCGCAGACAGCAAGACTGAGAAGTAACATCTGTGACGGATTTCACTTACATGCACACAGGGTTCCTATAACTTTTTCCATTACAAAATTCAACACTTTTTTCCAGATTTTGATTTCTTGCCTGGATTGGGATTTTTTTTTCCAGTAGTTCAATATTATGTATGCTAATAGTGCCAACGACTATTACTATAGTAGTTGAGCATTATTCTTCACAACAAATGAACAACGACATTGGGTCAACACCTAAATAAAAGGAATACTCATATGTGTATCAAGACTAAACAACAGCTTTTTTTTCCACATTTGCACTATTCCTACACTTTTAATGACATGAAAAATATAAAATCTGTTTTAGAAACATAGCCACACAGAACCCTGTGTACAGTATTCTCCGTAACATCCACACATGAATGTTAACTCACAGTAATCTAAATGGTCGGACCCTCTCTCTCTTCTCTTCATTCACTCAGCAATGCAAGAGATTTTACTCTGCACCGTAGCAGCAGCCTCACCTTCAACCAAACTAATCATGACCGATAAATACCAAAATGACACATTTTATTCAAGTTGAAGGAGAGTAATTATACGCACATCACATAGGTGCAAGGCTATCAGAAAACTATGTCAATGAAAGGAGTAACGCCTGCACACTTGCTCCATGCCACAAAAGTTTAATAGTGACTTGGAGTGGATCGAAACGTTTTTCGAAACATTTTATTCAAGGCCATTTTCCCTTTTTTCTGTTGAAAAGACAGAATTATATGTCTAACAAACAACTAGGAGTCAATATATCAATTGTGCCTCAGTGGTTTCAAGTCTCTCCAACAAGGCTCTCTGACACTGCAGCTTCATTCCTTTTAATTAAGTAGCTTATATGACTACAGCTACTTGCTGTCACTGTGTGGAGGCATTTCTAACTCCGGGCATGGCTGAACCATCCTCAGAGATAAACCCCTGCTCCACTTAGAGTCCCGTCCGCCTTGGCTAATCGACGACAAGCATCAACACAGCAAGATGTTCTGCTGAGATGAAACCGTAGCAAACATGGCCGCACGCTTATTGAAATTACAAGAAGCCTCCTTCAACCCACATATGTTTGAAACAATACAAAAACATGAGAAAATGTCATCGCATTTCCATTTTTCACGACTCACTTCCCATTTCAATTCCCGAGCTCCTGTAGGGGATTTCATGAATGGCTGAGTATGGACTGCTGCTCCGGGTGCCATTTTTTCCCCCCACTTTGGTCAAAAATGCAGAGCGGGAAGAAGAGGGGGGAAAAAAAAAAGCTCATCTGGAAGTTGGGACTATACCACAGCGGGACCCAGGGTTCGAATGCTGAGTATGGTTACATTAACCAGCGGGGAGCCGGGGCCCAGGATCTGGTAAGGAATACTGTTAGGTTCTACTGCAGGTCAGGGGCCCCAAGCTTTAGCATGGCACTCGGTTACATTATATAGCCCAGGTCGGGTTTAGATTAGAGTCATGAATGAGAAAAGGAGACAGTCACTTAGAGTTACTCATTTATTTAGCCAAAGAGCCCCATTCTGCTGAGACAAAGCCCAGGCAGGGTGCCTTGCATGGCCCGTCACTGGGCCCCATGGCCTGCGGTACTGCCCCGGTTTTGACCCTGACAACGGTCCCCTCTGTGCCGCTCCCTGATGCTTAACCCACAGCCTGCCTGGTTACTACTGAGTGTGTGACCTCAGCATGTGTGTATCTCTCACAAGAGCATGCACCACGCTGGGCCTTGGCCACTGCTGAAATACCCCTGTGTACCCCTCATTGTCTGCCCCAGCGTGGGCCGGGGGGGGTGCGGAGGTTGGAGGGACACTTGGACGGGGGGCATGGCAACCGAGGAGCGAGACTTGGGAACTGGGAACCTTCGTAGGCAAAAAAATAAAACACTGTAGGCTGTGAGCGGGACAGACTGTGGCTGTACCAAAGATGTTATCACTCCCAGATAAGTGTTAGTAGGGCAGGAACACGATCAGCTGCCTTTGATGCCACCTCAAGATTTGTGTTTGTGTGTTAATATCCTGCAAGTTCCTCTACCTTCCCAAACTCGCTGCCTTACTCACACACTTTGCCTTAGGGTGACCATTATAAAGACAAACAGCAATGTAGTTACATGTATTAAGTCTCTGTGCAAAGGAAGCCCAACAAACCAGTTCCTTATCCCAGAGCAAATATACTTTTTTGACTCATGGCGAAACTGTAGCTTCCAGCACACAGCCAATGCCCAAGCACAGACCTGACAACGAACACATACGAGTTCAGCTGAAACAAAGTGGCACACTCATAACATCACTATGTGCTGAAGTGCCAAGCAGAGTGACTCACTGAGTCACCAGGGAGGAGACTGCTGTTTAGGATGAGAAACATACTATCATTTAAACCTGTGACAAAACCAAAGGTGCCATTTGTAAATCAGCAATCAAAGGTAGTCCACAAATCAGAAAGTTCACATCATTAATTCCTCTGTGCTCTCCAGTTATCAAGTTAGTTGGTTAACTTCTAATAATTAGAACTAAACAAAAACGGTAGGTGGCAACCTACAGCGGATCATTTATAAGAAATTATTCACAGTATCTTTGAAAGGTTTAGTAGCCATTCACAGCTAAATACACTTTATTACCATAGCAGTGTGTTACTGGGAAAAAGCTGACAAACTGACAAATAACAATAAACCACATCGATTGAAACTTCACATAAAATATCCAGTAACTTAAGTATGGGATGACAACTATTCTGTCAATGCTAATCGACGGCGGCAGACGACCGCCGACGCTCAGTGGATGCAACTCAGCATTATTTTCCACACAGCAGGCTGAGCTCAGCCGAATATATTTCTTTCTCTTAAAAAAGTGCTTGCAAAACTCATCGTGTTGTAGCTTTCATTATCGAGATGTGGACCACACTGAGCACATTAGACAGTCTATGTGAAAATCCTTATCACCGTAGCCTACATAACATAATTGTTAAATTGTCAAGTATGATTTATGATGTGCAGCAGCGTGCACAGTTGATTACGAAGATGTTTCAAATGTGCATGAATATTAAATTGGAATCATCCCGTCAGTCTATCCATTAGGCCACCAAGTGAGGGGGTAAACCCACCTAAACTCAGTTTACCCACCCTTTTATTTGCAGAATAGAATATAGAGAGTTTACTTTACTTACTGACATAATGACGTAAAATCATAGTAGGCATCATAGTAGGCTATGTTGCTTAATATCAAACTGATGAAAGTTATAGGAAGCTATGGCTTTTAAAGGGAAAAGTATAAAATAATGTGGGGGGGGGGGGGGGGGGGGGTTCTGAAAGTAGCCTATATTTGATTTTTGTCTATATTGGTGGTTGATGCCCCTTCACTAAGTGGAAGTCAGAGTTTACCCTCCTCTTTATTTACCACCACTACATCCAGCCACCATTAAACCACACTGGCTAGTCTGAGCTTTAACCGGGCAATGTCAAGGGTGAAGTTCACCCATCCTGCGGGGTTGAGGGACCCCTGGGTGCCTGTGCGTCCTGCGGGCGGTGTGTAACACTCACCTGATGTTGGTGCGGTTCCAGTAGACGGCGTAGCGGTCGGACACCACCTTGGACGCCGGGTCCTGGCCGTACACACACATCCCGATCATGAGGAACACGAACAGGATCATTTCCACCTGCGGCATTGCTCTCAAACTTGGCCGAGCCAAAGTCCCTCCTGATTCGGCGTTGCTGGATGCGGTGGTGAAATGTTGTGATGCGAGGGGATGAGGAGGGCTGATCACATCTGAATGTCGCTCCACGCCGGTTTATTCCGTCACAGATGTAGTTCCCTCTTCACTGCTTATGACGAATGTAGGAGCTGAATTCACAGAGTCCTTTTTCTTTTCTTTTCTTTTTTTTTAAATGAAGATTTCTGTTTCAGTCCGTGCTCTAACAATCTGATCGTGTACTCATTGCATAAAACGCGTCCTCTTCAGTCGCTCGTACGGAGAAATAAAAAACAGGTCTTTTTAAAATACGAACAAAAATCCAAAATGTAGGCGATCTGACTAATATGCTATAAAGACAGTCGGGGAAACGAACAATCTTCCTGCGACTGAACTCCACTCCGCGCACCAAACAGTTTCTGTAACTCGCATTGAATTTCCCAAAGAGGTGAAAACGTAGCCTATACGCAGCTCTTGTGAAAATATTAAAAAAAAATCTGGGAATAATGTTGTAATGTTTTACAACGCAGGGGTAAGGAGAGGACAAACGCAATCTCTGCACCGTCGTTCTCGTCGCTATCCTCTCTCAAACTCGGGATCTCTCCTGTGTTTGGTGTCGCTTAAATTGCCAAGGCAAGAAGAGGACTTATTAAACCGGCAGCTCCGGCTGGACCCGCGCAGCTGCCCAAGCGCTCCTGCCCTGCCTAATAACGCAAGTAAATAAAACCTCTCGCTTGTGCGTAAACGCAGACCTATCCGTGCCCCGACAAGCAGCCCCGCCGCATAACCGAGAGCGCATGAAAAGTGGTGTTATCAATCTGGAGAAACCAACCCAAGTCAGCGCTCTTG
The DNA here is from genome assembly GCF_048128805.1 of Centroberyx gerrardi. Lineage (NCBI taxonomy): Eukaryota > Metazoa > Chordata > Actinopteri > Beryciformes > Berycidae > Centroberyx > Centroberyx gerrardi. Next base: position 10,671,180 of record NC_135998.1, on the reverse strand, counting down.
CTCCTGCGGCCATGCTCTCCCGGACCCCCCCATCCTTCCCTTCCTCCCTCCCTCCTACTGTGCCAGTCAGGGTACACTGTAAAAAATGTCCGTCTTGACTCGCATATAGTCTCATATTCAGTCTTCCATGACTCATTTTCTCAAAGCAAAATGATTTTTTTTCCCAATGGAGTGAGATAATTGCACTTTGCTTCCACTTTGTGCCTTTTTAACGTTTTCAGTAGTAGCAGGGATTTTCTGGAAACAAGTAGGCCTATTAATATCTTGATTAAGGCAGAATAAAGCAGATCATTCCACTTGTAACAAGAAAATGACACAATCATTACCAGTCGATTTGTATAGGAAACGACAAATTAGTTCACTATATGGACAGAGGTTTGTTTTGTTTTGTTTTTTTAATTCTACAAATAAGATTTTAAGACCCAACACTGGACTAAATGACTTGTTAAGATAGACATTTTTTGCAGTGTACAGTTTCATGGTTGCGCACAGTCTTATTGGCTTGGATTTTGAATGACGGGCGTTTCGCTTACAAAAACAACATCCCTCCTCCTGGGGGGTATGTGTGTTTCTTAGGGCGACAGACAGGAATCACTCATTTCATGACCATGGTGCACAGCAAGCTCGTTCACCGGCAAAGCGAATTCTTTCCACACCGAACAGTCGTAATCTCAATCTATAAAAGCATCACCTTTTAACATTTAGGAAGTTAAAATGCTTGAAACGCCATAACTTGCATCAAGTCATTTATATATCCTATAAAATAGGATATGTAATTTATAGGGACATTTCCATTTTAACTTGTTTATTTATTTCTAGGCCTATTTCGACTTCTTCACTTATTTTTCTACTTATTTCTCTTAAAATCTGCAAATGATATGGAAAAGCCTAATTCGACTTGTTTCCAATGCAAATCAACTCGTTTTATGAATTTCTTTGCATCAAGCTCATCATACTAGGGGAGTGACCTGTGTTATTCTGCCTCACAGCCTATCTGTGGTTTCAAGACAATTCTCAAAACTGGCGAGATTGCATTGAAAACTGAAATTATCTAAGATTTTCCCTTGTTTTAGGGAAAACACAATTTTAAGACTCAATAGCTTAGTAATGAATGAATTCCAAGTAGCCTATAGGTCTAACCCTGTGTACCAGACAAGCCAGCTGGTTATAGATGAATAGTAATACCAAACTGCTTTCATTTCGTGTAGTTGGCCTCTTCGTCTTCTTCTGCTTCTGCATTTATATAATGTCACACAGACATACTGTATGTCAGACATGTCTGCACTTCGACTGTCTTCTCCCTCACAGCTTTCAGTGCTCAAGGCCAATGCTGTGGCTCAGGTTTATGCACATGACTCTTTACGCCACATAGTGGAGGCCAGGGGGAATGATCCATAGGGTTTCTATTGCACTCATTTAATCATTAAGAAACCCATAAGGACAGGGGATTTTAGGTGTTTTCCCCACATGAAAGACATAAAGGTACAGCATAAAGGATTTAGAAGTAAAAAAAAAAAAAAGTATTCAACAAGCTTTGGAATATGTAAACATCAGCAGTGGGATTTTGGAGTATTGTCCATTAGTGAGGCAGTGCAGAGACAGACACAGGTTGGTCTGCTAGTTGAACTAATCCCCATCATAACAACAGTACCACTGTGGAACCTCGTCGAAGGCCACTGAGCTCCACAAGAGGATTGTAAATGTTGTCCTTTAGCAAGACACTGAACACAGTCTGTCACCATTCCTCTAACTGTATAGCGTCTCTTCAAAACAGCCTGATTTATTCCACCTGAACAGGCCTGCTGCCCGCCGTTTTGCCTGGATCAGAGTTCCTCTTCGCCTGTCAAGCACTTTTGACACACACACAGCAAAGTGTGTATCCACCTTTTGAGGATGAAAGAAACATGCATGTTTAGAGTATAAAGAAACAGATGAATACAAATACTTCTCCTGAAAGCTATTCTAATGATGAAATTTTAAAATTGACCTCCTTATATAACTCCTTTGAGCTGCTAAACTGGGGTTACCCACTCTTACCCAACTTGCTTTCCATGCCAGGTTTCTTTGTACCTACAAAGAAACCAATGGGTCAATCAATGGGTATATCAATTGGACAGTAAAAGAGAATAGAAAATACAAGTCCGCACACAGGAATATGCTATTTTGAATTTCACTGGAATCATCTCTGTCCTGCACCAGATTTACTTTGATTTCATTGATTTACTTATTTTTAAACAGGGACAGTGCACTTTAATTGACCCGAGGGTAAAAGTGCCAGTGTTAGCCAACTGGTTAATTTTCAACTGTAGTCCCTGTGGCCAGACTACTAGCCAGAAACTGTAAAACTTGGATTTGCCTTTCGCTATTTGAATGATATATCAGTTGGACACCCATCACTGATGTTTTATTGCTGACGGTGAAACAGTGAAATCTGGCATCCCTGAACCGCCACCTCATATACCCGTTCCCACGCAGCACCGATCATACCTGCGCTCACCTAAACCAGACTTACAGCGCGCCACACTGACGCCGCACCTCCAGTGAGACTTACACTTGCCCTACAAAACCATGAATCCCTGAATCCTTAATCACTGGTGAGCGAGCTTAACCCAAACTGGACAGCATCATTATGATCCTCCTCTGGGCTTTGTTTACAGTAAATCCAGCTCACACTGTGTTTGTTTGGGTGTCGTGGTCAGGTCATTGTGCGTGTGTGTGTGTGTGTGTGTGTGTGTGAATGCGTATATGTGTATACATAAGCTTGTAGCTATGTGTGTTTCGTGTGTGCGTGTTAGCGTGCATGCACTGGTACACTCGTGTGTTTGTGTGCTCCTCCATGCACATTAGGTTTGTGTGTGTGTGTGTGTGCATGCATATGAGTGCGCGCGCCGGGGTGATCATCCACCTCACCCAGGCAGACTAATCCATGGGCTATAATCACCTCATCTCGCCTGCTAAAGTGCCTGTCCTACTTCATTTATGCATGATACACGTCTATGTTCCCTAAGACAATGGAGTCATTATAAATTAGGGTCAGTAGGGCTGCAGTGTGTGCCAGCACAATACACAGCAGTGCATTCTAATGCGTCTTTTTCTCATGGCCTTATGCCGAGCCAAGTGTCACACACATGAAGAAATGAGATCTCTATCTCGCTGCATATATGAACGACATATCACACGCTCCTATAGGCTACCGCAGTGTGGCAAACGATGGTTCTGATTCACCATGAACAGAGCGAGAGAGAGAGAGAGCGAGAGATTGTGTGCAAAGGGCAGAAATGGGGGGAATTGGAGGGGGAATGGGGGGGGGGAGGCAGTGCTGCATATTGTTCTTTACAGCCGGCTTTTCCTCTGGTTTATGAATGCACTCCATAATAAACCAGTCATCCAAGTGCCAGTGTGTGTTTATGTTGCGACACAGACATTAAAGCCCTGGAGTCCTCTTCCATTAGCAGCAGATAAACAGAAAGTAATCACATTCTATGCTGTAAAAAAAAATATATCCATTTTAAATTTAAATCTTGTATCGAGCACTAAAATCTTGTTTTTCTTGAAAAACAAGTGAAGATATCTGCGGATGGGGTTAGATCATTTAACTGGTCGCAACTCAATTCAGCTTTCAAGGCATTTATAGAAAAACATGGCAATACAAATAGAAGCCAATAGAAGCATTATTTAATGATATGCTATTATGATATTGTCTGTAATCTCATAGTGTGCTTTTCCCCTTCAAATATGTTTCTGATTACTCTATTCACATATTTGCTTTTAAAAAGTTGCAATCTAATCGCCAGTAACATTATTTTTAACTGTAACTTTTTTTTTTTTCCCTAATCCACATACTGTAATTCTGTTATATGTAATCAGTTACTCCCCAAATTAGTTCTACAGATCATATTAAAGGGAAATTATATTTATGTAGTACAAAACACTCTTTGGAGAGATCTTGACCAAAACAGAATTAATCAACAAAAATGTTAAAAATTAAAGTGGTTGGTAATGAGCAAAGGAATGTGCATTTTGGCTCTTGCAAAATGCTCATTAAGTTGCAAAACTGGAAAAATGGCTGCCACACTCACAAAATGAGTAAGCTGTCTCTTCATTCAGCAGCTATATGGACATATTTCAACTATAAAGCCGCAATCAGCATCTGTGTAACTTCATCAGTAGTTAATAAAGGATATATGGCCAAAACATGTTTCATTGCGGCTGTCGAACAAAGACACAGCTGGTTCATTTTGGAGAGTGTTGGTTATTTTTCCAGTTTAGTCAAAGCCTTTTCTTGCTGAAAGCCCTCAATATGGTTTGATAACCTCCATCTACTGCAGAGTAATGTTTATGGTTATGGTTCACACACTCCCCAAACACCACTCTGCTAGTTTTCAAAGGGTTGTATGCAGGTTCGGCATTGTTAATGTAATTAGCTCAATTAACACCTGGACCGGCACTAGAAAGAGACTTGATGTTGTACATTAGATACTGACTGATGAGTGGGTGTACTTCCCCTTCTATCTACTTTCTCCCCTCTTTTCTTTCCCTTTCTCACCCTCATTTTCTGACTGCTCATAATGCTATCGCTAACCCCTCACGGAAAAGTAAATGTTTATCTCTCCCCCAAGGGAGCAGTTTATTTCTCTGTCTCTCCTTTCTCCGTCGCTCTGTCTAAAACTCCAGTGTGAACCTTTCCAGCTGGCCTTCGCATGCCGCCCCATATAGGAGACGATCGCTGAGGTCAGAAGAAGAAGAATAAAGCCCCTAATAAAAGTTTGGCCGTGGCAGAAAATACATAAACTGAGGTGAAATAAGAGTTGAGAGGGAGAGCGGGGTGTGAGGAAGATGCAGGGTGACAAGTGGATTTAGACTCAGAAAGACGTGGGAGGTCCAAGTTATTTCTGTCAAACAGGCATTTGTAGGTCTGTGTGTGTGTGTGTGTGTGTGTGTGTGTGTGTGTGTGTGTGTGTGTGTGTGGCACCTGGGTGAACTCTTTTGTATACATGACCTCTGCGAACACAAATACACAAACTCACACTTGCACACGAAGGCTTGTGCGTGCAAAGACACACACACACACACTCCACACTCCACACACACACCTCACATTTCTTTTATGCAGAAAAAAACTCTTTCTCCATCCATGTTTTCATAAGTGATGTTTCCCTGCACATAGGTAAGTAATGCCCGTGACCCGTGGAGACGGCCCTGCTTAAAGTCATTGTAAAGAAACTGAGAGCTGCTGACATTGGAATGCTAGCTATTTCGGTGGGGGAAGTTCTCACCAGATTTCTACATTTTTACATTTTCTACGGAGGCATGCAAGGCCGAGGATCAGAGCGCCGCAGCCCCGATCGAGGGGAGGAAAGAGTCACAGCTGTGGGTGACCGCCCCAAAGACTAAATGACAGGGTGTCATTCGAATCGAAGCCAAATCTGCCCCGGGGAGCCGTATCGTACAGCTAAAGGTCCAACAGTCATCTGCTCATTGATCTGCTCTTATTGCCCTTTCAATCAATTCACTCACTCCCATTCTCATAACACAATTTTGGCTGCCTGGAATTAGCTTATTTCTGAGACCGTAGGAGTCAAGATTAGATTTGGGGAGGAATAAAGATGGAATGGAAAATTGCTGGAGGGATTTACATACATTAAGTACTATTTGGTCTCAGTGCCCAGGTCTTTGGCATTACAAGCCCCCTCCCTCTTGAAAAAAAGGGAACATACTGTATGTGCGACCGGTAAACAAAGGGGAAAATCGGCTAAGCTAGAAATGACCCTTTGAAGTAGCTCTTTATGTTAATCTCTATCAAACTGATTAATTATACAGCCAGCACTTTAACACATCTTTTAAAACTCCTTCAAATGAAAAGGTCTGGAAATTAGCTTAGCCAGCTTTTATTCATTGGCCTTTGATCTGAGGCGTTTCAAGTTGAAGTGGGCACTTGATCATAACAGGACATTGGGGAGCTGTGAATTGGATTGGTAAAACAAGATCGCTCCCAGCACTTTAAAATTGATCTGAAGCCAGCGTTCGAAGGACACATCGGCTCATGTCTCTCTGTACACTGCATTAAGCGAGCGATCACGCGTCGGCGGGTCGTGATCCGGGCCTGACGGGGTCTGGGAGGGGGTGGGGCAGGAGGGAATACATCGCAGAAAAGGAATGTCTGGCTCCACTTCCGACAGATATCCGATCCCCCTCTGGGAAGGTCTGTGTGAGAATGAAACAGACACTTTTCAATAAAGCCGAGGAACCAAAGGTGGCCTTTAAAACACGTTTTGAAAACAAACGCCTCGTGCTCCGGTCAGTCCGTGGAAGGGGCCGAAAATCCAAATGGAAACATCTAATTGGAGACTTGGCGATTCAAGGCTAGACCATACAAAAACACTTAATAAAATAAATAAACTCTGCAGGTATTGAGTGTTTATTTAAGTATATGATACTTTTCATATAAAGGACATTAGATTTGAATGGAACCTAAGTGAGCTGAATCTAATAGCAGTGATACTGTGGTGAGACACACGCCAAAACATACTATCAAATTTATCTGGGAAACAATACGTTGCCAATTAGATTAATGAGTGCTGAGATATTTGCTTCAGTAATGTTGCCTCATAACCTTTGCCCAGAAAGTTGCCCAGTGCATCACCACCCTCACTCTGTATTCAGACTGCTAGCAACCACATCATTGTGCTATTGTGCCATAGCCAATATGAGCCAGCTGCTACCTGGCATTTCAGTAATAGGTGGGACATATGGTAGTAATACCAGTATGTGAATGATATAGGCAATTTTGGTAATATAGGCAAAGTTTAGCTGAAGCCAGTGATCAACATTATTTACATTCCTCTGCTTGTACAAAGTAAGTGGACTTCTGGTAACTGGTTTCTTGAGATGCAGCTTGTATCCACACATCATACAAAATCACCACTCCATGTGAGTGTTAATCTTCATTTCACAATATGAAAATGTATGTTATATTCCAAAAAAAAGGTAAAAGGTAAACAAAGTTCATCATTCAACATCTTTACAAAGAGAGGATCCAGTGTTTAAAAGTGTCATCACGTTCTTAACAGTCAACTCAAGTTACCTACTGTACTAAACTTTGACATTTGTTTTAATTTTGTGCTGTAAAACATTCTTGAGTATAGGTGTCACTTTTTCCAATGACAGATGTCCCATTTTGGAACAAAACTCTGGATATAACAGCAGATTTGAACGTAATCTCACTGAGCCGAATCTAAAAGACCACTGCTCCATGTTGGACATGCAGAACTTGTAGATGTGATTACACCACTGCTACTTCACAACTCTCTGCCTCTCCTAATTAACAGACAGCCTGCAGAGAAATGCAGGGTTGAGGCGACTGTGCATCGGCTGTGGCTGGTAATGATGGATCACACGCTTCTGTGCCAGTCCAACAGATCAGACCTCCATGGAGTGTGCACTGCAAAAAAACATCTCCATTTTAACTAGTCATTTCATCTCGCTGTGAACATCTTATTTTTCTCAAAACAAGTGAAAAAAATATGCAGATACCATGAGATAGTACATACGAATTTACTTTTTTCCTATACAAATCAACTTCCAGTTCTTCAAGTTCCAAGAATTTACTTGAATCATGTGACATAAACCTATTTTAAAATATTGCCACTTCTTTTTTCAGGTGGTTTAAGATTTTAAGACTATTCTATTCTGACCGACTTTGTGCAGTGCAAGAGGCGCTGGTTGCATCTAGTACAGTGGTTCTCAACGTGGGGTCCAGGGACCACCAGGGGTCCTTGAGGGGGTTCCAGGGGGTCCCCAGCAAATTGATGAATTGTTAAACTTCACCATTATTTCATTTAGAAGTTAACACAATTAGAGAATGTAGAATGACTGTTTTGGTCTTAGTTTCTCTGTTATCTCTCTACCTACAATACAGATAGTCATGGAATTCTGGACAAAATTATATCTGACAATAAAAATATTCTCAGATTTGGATCCCAATCTCAACAAATGGGGGTCTGTGTATAAAAAAGGTTGAGAATCACTGATCTAGAACAAAGTTTTGAACAGGCAAATCATGTATTTTTGCTGCTCTGGTACTGACTATCATTGTGTTGTATTATTTTTAACGAGTTAAAATAGCTAGTTGGCAAGCGCTACTTAGGTGGCATTAATCGAAAATGAACATAAAAAAAACTCAATAAAATGAGCTTTCCATCAACCCAAACAATGGATACAGCCATTCTCTAAGCATTTTTTTGAGACGTTTATTCCTGGAGTCTTTCAAATAAAAAATTACAGCCATTCAAAACTGTGAAGCTTTGAATGGCTGTTATCAATTTCTCGTCCATTTTCCACTTGCCAGGTGGAACTATTGTTCACAGAACAAAATCACATCAGTAGGGAAACAAGGAAGCACAGATATCTGATTGGATGACTGCAGTTCAGCCGCGGCCAACTTTCCTCCGCCTACAAGCTTGCCCTGCTGTCACTAACTGACATTTTGGTTTCATTCATTCATTCATTGTCTTTATTTCTTTGTACACAGTCACATCCCTCATGAGTCTCTAAGTCTCCTTGAACACAGATTTAGCCTGCAAAGGTGATGTATTTGTTTAGTTAATCTCCTTTAAAATCCCGAAAGCGCTTGCTGGTGAATTGTCGGTGAGGATTATAGGGTAAATCTGCGAGGAGCTGCTTAGAGCGAACGCAGGGGTCACATTTCTGGGGAGGAGGGCCCATACTATGACATCACTGTTGTCAAAGTGAAAATCTCCTGACTCCAATCTTGGTGATTTTCACGTTCACACTTGAACTGAACGATTACATGGCCTTCTGTGGGTTAAGAAAATGTAACCACCCCTGGGCTTATGAGACCCTTTCAGAAGCAATTGCGTGTTTCAAATATGCATGGTCATCGATCTAGAAATAATGTTGTTTTTCTTATTTCTTGAAGAATTGACATTTTGACATTGACATTTACCCGACAGAAACAATACACAGAGTGAGTAAATTCCTCTCCATCCCTGGCTTGTGTCACACAATGGACACATGACTGAAGTGATTCATAGAACGGGTGAATGGGAGGTGGCAGTGATAGCTCACGGTAATGAGCGCTTCACGGTATCGAGGTGCCTGGCTATTGTAACCTTGTCATGAAAAGAAAAAGATTCTCATAATGGACTAAACTGGGTTACACAGAACAGAACTGACATCCTCAATCTATCAGATCTACAAAGGGACTATGTGTGTGTGTGTGTGTGTGTGTGTGTGTGTGTGTGTGTGTGTGTGTGTGTGTGTGTGTGTGTGTGTGTGTGTGTGTGTCTGTGTGTTTATTATGTGAATAGATCAGAGCAGCAGCTATTTCAACATTTTGTGCTTCCAGCATAAAAGCTCTTCTACCAAGCAATAAGAATAAGGCTGGAGCGTCCGGGTGGTTCAGTGGTCTAAGGGGCGTACCATGTAAACGTGGCATCCTGGATTTGAATCCGGTCCAGGACATTTGTGGCATATCATCCCCATCTCTCTACCCCAATCTTTCCTGTCTCTCTCTACTTTGAAATAAATACAAAAATGCCCAAAAAATAGTCTTAAAAACAAAGAAATAAATAAGGACGAGGTCAAAGACACATTCCAATGGTGCTGATGATTCCCATTGCAAAAGGAAGTGGTTTCTATTGTCACTCTTGCGGTAACCAAGGACCAAGTGAGCAATGATCATCCTTCTGGATACTCATACTCTCAGGGACATACGTCTGCTCCTTGTATTGTGTAGTTACTTTTCTTCACGTTTCATACATATGCTGCTGTTTTTGAGCTATGTCTTGTCTTGTTTACTGCACTGTGCTGTCTGTTGTTTAGTGTCTGGTCTTGGTTGCACTGTGTAGTCTGCGTGTTGCACTGTCTTGTATTTCTTTTTGCACCGGGGGCCAGGAGGAGCGTTCACATTTCGTTCCTCTATACACTGTCCTTTGATGGGATGACAATAAAGTTGATCTTATCTTATCTTATCTTTACAGTAAAGAATACCCTCTTGAGTAGTATTGCTATATATACATATATAATATATGGTCTATAAGTGTTCTTGCCATTTGATATGAAGATGTTGTGTAGCTTATCGTTCCCTGCAGATGAAAAGATTGCATCTCTAAACGTGTGAAGTGAAAAATATGTTATACAATTATTTATACATTAGTGTTTGAATGGGTTTTATTGCCCTGTTATGGAACCTATCTAGTACATAGGCTACTGTATAACACCATGTAAACTTTAAATTCAAGTAAAATGAAAAACACCCAAGCTGGAGTTAACAGTATTTTATATGACAGAATAATTATGTATTGTTATGAGATTTACTGAAAACATAAAAGCCAATTCTAAACATTAGTTTGTCCTTGAGGGTCTATTACTGCGATGCAATAAGCACTGCTGTGGCAGCAGAAACGTTAGCATTGTATTGCCTCTGCATCTTATTGCCACTTTATGAATATGACTTGAATTTCATTTGGCAATTTGGTCAATGAATAAAATTATAATACACTGTTGTTTGTTTTCCCCCCGTCTTGCCAAGCTATGATGGAACTCAACTATTCTGATCTCCCATCGTCCCTCCATCCAGTAGTCAAATTAATATCAGGCTGGGTGATGATACACATGATCACATGATATATTCTGTGACATTATGGCTTCATCACAGAAGGCTCTGTGTGTGTGTGTGTGTGTGTGTGTGTGTGTGTGTGTGTGTGTGTGTGTGTGTGTGCGAGCACGTGTATATGTGGTCATGAGTCTGTGCATACAGGTAATGTTTATTTCATGTATACATTATTTTCCTATGATAATATTACCATTACATAGTCCTTAACTGGGACAGCGGTGTATTATTGATGTGATGCTGTGATGCTGATGTGACACTCTATTGATCCCCAAGTGCAAATTATTGCACTTGGGGATCAAGGCGCAGTGTCAGCACCTCTGCAGTTGGTAGGGCGTCAGTGTTTGGCTCAAGGGAACTTCAGCAGGGATTTGAACCTTCCAGCTGACTCCCTACTCATTTTGCAACCTTGCTGCCCTATCCGCCTATTGTCTGTTGATAATGTTGTATTGTACAGTACTTAATAATTTTGAAAGTAAAGATAGGTACTAGACTAATAGAGCTACTATTATAATTAGTTATTATTTAAAAACTAGACTTGTTTTTAGTTGAAATAATTGATTGCACACTCTCCATGTTTTGAAATTGTTTTGAATGTTTTATTTTTCCCCCTATATATTGATTGTGCTGATTTCATTTTTTTCCCCATATATGTTGATGCTGTGTTGTTTTATGCTTAATATGCTGGAGTGTTTTAGCCCATGTATGTTGTTTTATTTGATTTTTTGTGTATCTTTGTTTTATTTTATTTTATCTATTTTATTTCTATTCCCAGCCATCGTTTCTCCTGTGAAGCACTTTGTAACTCTGTTTTGATAAGTGCTATATAAATAAAATTATTATTATTATTATATTATTATTAGTAGTAGTAGTAGTAGTAGTGGTGGTGGTGGTGGTAGTAGTATTAGTAGTATTGTTAGTATTAGTATTATTATTGTGCTTGTTTGTATGCATGCATGTGTGCCAGCATGTTTTCACAAACGGACATAAGCATGTCATCCTATTAACCATGGCTTAAATTCAACAAAGAGTGTGAAAAATAATAACTCTTTGGTTCAGAGATGACTCAACAATTTCTTTTTGGCTTCTATGAAGGTTTTTTTTTTTCTTTTTTCGCCACCTTCTCAACCATCTTCCTGTATAAAGGCGTGAGATAAGAGCAGATGAAAGATGATGATGATTAAAATAATATGCCTCTTATCGTGGGACAGAAAGCCTCTCCATGCCCAGTGAAGAGCCGGTTTCAGACGGTCGATATTGCCTCAGTGTTAAAAATGAAAAGTATTGATCTCTTTTACCTCAAGCCGCTCGGCTGATTGAGCCTGAGAAAATCTGTATCAGCTGCCAACACTCACAAGCAGGCCCGAGAATGATAAACCAGCATCTGCAGACGAACGTCTCCGAGTTCATCTCAGGCGACGCATTTCCTGTCAATATGATTTCAGGGTTAGAGCTGAGTCCCTTGTCCTGTCCCGTCCTGTAAGTCATACTGATAACAGCCTTATCTGAGGATGACCAAGACTCCTCTGTCCTCTCTCTCTCTCTCTCTCACACCTGGACATCCTCCAGTTCTGAGATAGGCCAGCGTGTGTCTGGGAGTGCGTTGGGCCAGACATGACCCATTGTTTACCCTTACATGTCTAACCGTTGAGATGCGGGAGCAGGTGATGTGTCTAAATTGAAGTAAGGGCGCTCGCTCCCACTGTAATCAGTATGGGAAATAGCCAGCGGCTATCAGAATCAGGCCAGACAGAGCCTGTCATTGAGGAAGGTAATGTGGCGACAGACTGAGCTCTCTGTTCCCCGGGACTTCAGTCCTGTCATATGGCTGCTCACTGAGCTCACCGCTGGACTATTAGATTAGTGTGACCTGTAATCGAATGACAGGGTCCGGTGACTAGGCAGAGCTGGCACACACAACCAGCCACACATGTCTGGGCACTATACGCACACACGCACACACACACACACACACACACACACAGGAGTAGGTGATATCTGGCCTTTGTCAAGTAGGGTGTAGGTAATCTGTCTTTTTTCACAATATCACAGTATCACATGCACACATACCAACAAACACAAACACAGATATCTCTCACGAATGCACACACACACACGCATTCTCTCTCTCACACACACACACACACACACACACACATTCTCTCTCTCTCACACACACACACACATACACACATGCACACACACAGAGGAGTTGGTGATATCTGCCTTTTCTCAAGTAGGGTGTAGGTGATTTCTATCTCTTTTCACAATATCACATGCACACATACCAACAAACACAGACACAGACAGATATCTCTTGCGCATGCCCGCACACTTACACATGCACACACACACACACGCACACACACACACACGCATATCTCCTGGGTGAATAATGCCTGTCACTGTGTCCGTGTGTGTTTGTTTGAATATGTGTATGTGATATTGAGAAAAGGGGAGAAAGAGACCGAGAGGCAGAGATCAGCTAGTCCATACTGATGAGGAGCATCGATCGCTATCTAGCTTCGGTCTATTAGTGGCTGACCAGCAGGGACTGCATAGGGCATGGGGTTTACAAACTGCTTCAACAGTAGCCTTGACATAAAGGTGTTGAAAGCGTCAGTGACTCTATATCTAGTATTATGGCACTAATGATATGGCCAGGGGTTAAGGTGTCCATACGCACTGGGGCCTTGAAAAAAAATATATATACGCATTCAAAGTACTGCGATGGAAACTGAATTGAGGCTTACGCAGCCTTGAGGAAGCATTATCTCATGCATAAAAAATGTATTGAGACTTGCAGAATGTGTCGGGAAAAAAAATCTGCTTAAACAAAGTGCATGTGGCCTCGAAAGGATTTGCAAATAATACTCCAATTCCCTTCTATTACTTCATCTGTAATGGAGTCAAACTCTTTTATGCCCCACATTATGCAGCACATAAAAACACACAGGTACGCAAGCGAGCTGCACACATCTTTTTTGATGGAGTGTGCGCTATTGTCTGTCTGCTGATTGCCACATTATGTGGAGGGGCTGTAACACTGACTGTGTGTATGGAGGGGTGGTGTTGATGTACCCTGCAGCCTGCTGATGTTTGTGACAAAGAGAGGGGGAGGAGGAAAAAGGAGAAGGAGGAGGAAGAGGTGAGGGTGTAAGAGGAGGACGAGGGGGGAGACGTAGGAGGGAAATGGGAAGAGGAGAAGGAGCAGGGGATGGCAGAGATGGAGGAGGAGGAAGAGGAGAAAGAGGATGAAGAGGAGGAGGGAGAAGGAGTAGGAAGGAAATAGGAAGAGAAGGAGGAGGAAGAGGAGAAGGAGTAGGAGCAGAGATGGAGGAAGAGGAAGAGGAGAAAGGAGGAGCGAGAAGGAATAGGAAAGAAATAGGAAGAGAAGGAGGAGGAAGAGGAGAAGGAGCAGAGATGGACGAGGAGGAAGAGGAGAAAGAGCATGAAGAGGAGGAGGGAGAAGGAGTAGGAAAGAAATAGGAAGAGAAGGAGGAGGAAGAGGAGAAGGAGTAGGAGCAGAGATGGAGGAAGAGGAAGAGGAGAAAGGAGGAGCGAGAAGGAATAGGAAAGAAATAGGAAGAGAAGGAGGAGGAAGAGGAGAAGGAGTAGGAGATGACAGAGATGGAGGAGGAGGAAGAGGAGAAAGAAGAGAAAGAGGGTGGAGATGAGGAGGGGGAGGAGTAGAAAGGAAAAGGGAAGATAAGGAGGAGGAAGAGGAGAAGGAGTAAGAGGAGGGTGATGGGGAAGAAGTAGGGGGGAAATGGGAAGAGAAGGAAGAGGAGAAGGAGTGGGAGACAACAGAGATGGAGGAGGAAAAGGAGAAGGAGATGACAGAGATGGAGGAGGAGGAAGAGGAGGAAGAGGAGAAGGAGCAGGAGCAGGAGATGAAAGAGAGGGAAGGACAAGGAAGGGAAGGAGAAGTTAGAAGAGAGAAATAGCAGAAGGAAGACAATGAAGAAGAAGGAGGAGAAGATAAAGGAAGAAGAAAAGAAAAGGAGGAGGAGGGAGGCGTGCAGGAGGAGGAAGAGGGGAGCGACAGGAAGGAGGAGGAGTACTAAGCTGGCACTAAGCCCGCTCCGGTCTCCATCGGCAGCACTGGACAGCGGGTCACAGGCCACAGCTGAATCCACAGATACTACTGCGGGCCTCGGTCAGGTTTTGAGTTGATGGTGACCCCTTCCCTGAAAGAGGAGGCGATTCATCACTCGGGCCATAAATCAGCATGTCTGACCTCCCCCTGCTCACTACTCACACCCCCAACCTGTTTACTTTACCGCCCCGACTATCCATTATGTCACAACTGTCAGGTTCCGCCGCGGCCGATACACTGCTGATGCACCGGCCGCTCGCCCGGACGGAGCAGATCCACTGCTTCATGTGTGGTGCGCTGTGAAAGAACAGGATATGTGATAGATGTGTTATTTTCTCACAGCGCCGAATGCAGTCAAATACACACAGTCACACGTTCACACACACGTACACATACAGCACGTGCACGCACAAACACACACTTATTTGGACGCATACACAAACACACACACAGAGCCCAAAACACACTCTTTAACAGAACGTGTCGACATCTAAGTATTTAGTTTGGGATAATACACATTTGTGTTACAACTTTGCGATGAAATATATGATAATAGCAACACATTTTGATTGGTTTTATTAAAACAAGCGATGTTGAAATGTAGCAAAAATATGTGTTAATTTGTGTGTCCGAAACTAGACATGCACAAATGTGTTGAAAATGACACGTCTTGTTAGAGAGTGTTTTGAGCTTGATATGTGTTTGTATGTGTGTGTCCAAATAAGTGCGCTTGTGTGTGTGTGCTTGTGTGTTATGTGTATTTGAATGCAGTCAGTCCTGTGAAGCCCAAAAGGCCTTAGCGTACAAACTAGAATCAGTGAGTGTGTCCAGCAGCGGAGGATCCTTCTTACCTCTATGTAAAATCCAGAGGGCCTGTCTCTGCTGAGCGCTCAAAGTGTTAATTTAGATAAACTAAGCTAACACACTTGAGCTAATCAACACTCATTGCCTGGAAAAAGGGGATAATGTAAACAAACACTTATCTCAATGCTAAAGGGCGTTGATTTGCTCTCCTGCAATGAATGCCGGCTCTCATGTCTGACACTTTTGTCCCCGCTGTCATCAGAGGAGCTCAGTAAACACTCGCTACCTTTTTCTACAACAAATTAATGAAGAAGTTGGTATTAATTTCTCACTCATAATGTGCTTTCCATCAGCGGGTTCTCTCAAGGCTATGGAGAAGATTAAGGTCTTAATTTTGTCCCATGCACCCAATTATTTATTTCCAAATTGTGCTACAGTGGAATCTGAATCTGAGTCAGACATAGGAAATTAGAGGAGAACAACCACACTAGAATATTTGGTATTATATTTACTTTCTTTGTTTCTTTTTTAAGTGAGGTCCTTTCATAAGCCCCTTCAGATATGACTGTTCACTTTTATCCCACCTGCACAATTCATTTTTTAAAATCTTTTTGTCTATTTTACTATTTTGTATCAATCACTGCTGAGCTTGTTACAGGATATCTGTATGACCTTTATGACCGATCAAACAGTTTGATTCCCTCCGCTGCCTTTGTCGCTCTTTCGCCGAAGCTGTTGTTGTTGAGCTTTTGTCACCGCTATTTTCGCTTTCCCAGTTTACAGTTACCTCTTTAATCTTCATGTACCCCACTGGTGTGGAGTGTATGTGAATGAACAATACAAAGCCTATATACAAATCTGTATATGTTGACATTTTCAACTGTGTTTCTATTTCAGGCAAGTTCCATTTCGCTGTAAGTATACCACCGCCTTGACACTGTCAGGGATAGGTCAAAGAAATTGGTTGCCAGAGGGGTTGGCCATACAAAAAATTCAAGCCTCATGGTTCTGTAAGATGACATAAAAACCTCCACTAATGACATAAGCAATGTTGTGACATTATGACACCGCCAGGCAGTTTAAGAAGGGATTTTCAATGTACACTGTATTGTGTTGAACAGGATTCTTCTCACTTTTGTATTCATAATCTGCCTCTAAGCCAGGAGTGTGTGCTGGCAGATAATGACAAAGGTCCACCGGCTCAGGAGAGATGACATCATCGTTGCGATCCTAGTCCCCATAGAAACCCATAGGCCCCCGTGGAACCTGCACCGCCTCCTGGTGCTCGAACGTAAGTGGCACAGGGCAGCGGGAGTTCACAGGATATTAAACCATAAACATATAATCATAATGAGATACTTGGGATCCACTTATTTCATATCAGCACAAACAGCAGCCACACACACACAGATGGAGAAGATGAAATTGTAACCACACAAAGACGAGCACAGGCCTGTGCATGCATGCATGTAGGTATGCGTGCACTCCCTTACACAGATGAACACATACAAAACAAACATGCACACAGGCAGACACATGCAAACACACACACACACACACACAGACTGTACCTCTGCTGCGCTGGTTACCAACATGCGCCAGCTTTCATGATTTTTGCATCACCTGCTTTCCAATTATTGTCAAATCTCTGATCATGCTTCTGTCTTCTTTAGAAAAATCATACGTGATAATTCAAGGAATATTTGTTGCATTTTTTTGTCTCGTCATTATAGGTTTGACCCTCACTCTCCTCAGTGCTGGCAACTTTTAATGTATTTAAGCTCAGTCTGCTATTGCATTCACTACTAGTCACTCTGGATGAGAGTGTCAGTTAAATGTCTAACATGTAACGCATTGTAAATTTCACGTGATTCCATGTTCTCATGAACGCTCGTCCCGCTAACTTCTCCCACAGAGCATGAGAAGTCCACATTCCACAGGCAGAGCTCCCCGGCCGGCCAGACAGGGGTCCTCATTAGCAATGACCTCCTTGTTAATAGCTCTTAATTTCACATGAGCGCAGCGACCTTTAGCACCACGGGGTCACGGGTCACGGCCTGGCTCTCGTTAGCTCGTTGCGAGGACATTGGCTACATTTTATATCCTGGTGATTAGACCCAAAGCCACGGCTCTCCCCATTTCAAAAGATCCTTTCTGCCGATGGTCCGCTCCCTGTGAGTTTACCCAACCCTAACACTCAGCTCTGTTTAGCGCCACAGAGCTTCCAGAGAGAGGGACGCGACCCCACGCCTAACCCCGCCGCTTCAGAGAAGCTGACACATTGCTAACCCTAACCCCACACACAACGACTACTGTCAAGGAGGGACGCAACCCCTTAACCCTGAAGCGAACATTTTCTCACAAAGACTGATGCGCCTTCAGCTTCAGTGAAGTATCGCTCCTGAAGACGCGGATCTGTGATGATGATGCTTATTGGCTCGTGTCTGGGGGACTTTTATCGGAGTGAAATCTTTTGATATGGTTGTTTTCAAACGCACTGGACTCAGTTGGAACTAGTTGGATTTTTCTACAGGTATGATGTCATCACCAGGCCCTTGGGTGTATCTGCATCAATTGATGGGATACTGGAGAGAGGCGGATAGCAGAACGCACAGAGAACTTTAGGTCGAAATAGCACAAAGAATGTAAATGCAAAGATTGAGTTACTGAAAACAAGCAAGCGGCGGAGCACGGGGTTTTGTAAAATAAACCTTCCCTTGGAATTTGTAAATGTTTCTGCTCTGATTTGATCAAATAAATGGCAGGTTATATTCAGCAGGGGGTTTTTTTCAGAGGGAGAGAAAAGGAGAATGACGAAAGTCAAGTTGAAGTCAAATTTAATTATAGGGCTGCTTTAACATAATGAGTTTGTCACAAAGTTCTTTACAGAGCAACACAGGGCAGAGCAAACATGAGAGGGGAGAAAGAAAGAAATAGAATGGAAAAGACAGATAAAAAAGAGAAAGAGATAGGTAGAGTGAGTGAGAGAGAGAGATAAAGACATAGATAGATAGATAGAGAAAGAGAGAGAGAGAGAGAGAGAGCGGTGATGATCTCTCGCCACACACATCAATAGACTGTATCTGTGTCCACAAATATTTAAAGCAAAATCACATGGTCACCTCAGGGCATCAAAAAAGATGTTGACTGGAACAAACATATTGACTGGTCTAGCAAGGCCTAATGATAAACAAAGGCTCGCTCTCTCTCTCTCTCTCTCTCTCTCTCTCTCTCTCACACACACACACACACACACACACACACACACATAGGCACAGAGCGGGACCTCATCAAACGGAGAATTGATGCTGACAGTGGATGTGCGTCTCAGTTGGTGGCGTGAAGAAAGACAACACACTGTTCAAAGCCTGATAGAGAACATGGTTTTGCATACAGCGTGGCGATATTAGCCAGCGCTTGCTAACACCTCAGCACAGCAGGAAATAACACACTAATGATTTTTGCAAATGCAAGTGGCAAAATCATTAAATATTGTGACAAATATTGTTTGTTCTATTTAATGTGTATATGCATCAGATACCATCATATTATTTTTCAGGAATTGTTTTTGCCTCAAACTGTTTTCAAGATGAGCAAGATAATAGAATCAGATGATTTCTAATTAATGAGATGGCAACTGCAGTTAAACAAACGGGATTGGTGATATCAAGGTGATAAGAATGATTAATTTGTAACAGGTACCAAATACATGGGAAAAGGTGAAGATACGAAATGGAGAATGGACTTTTTTCATTATGCAGTGGCAGGAAAGGTCAAGAATTAGGGTGCAAAGATAAAATACAATAAAATGCATTTTCTGATGTCATTTACTTGTGTTAATCGTTGTGCTATTCATAATTCTAAAAGCATTTATGTGACTTTTCTCATCGTAAGTAAATTGATTATTTTGTGTGTGTAATCTCAAAGAATTTTAAATTTGTCGTTTTTCAAATATTCGCACATCAGGAAAACAACAACAAAAGAAAATAATGGAAAAGAAAACATAAGTGCAACAGGGCCAAATAAGGAAAGTATTTGCATATGAGATCAATGACAACATTCATTTACCCACTGTGGTGTTATATTGACTAAAATTATACTGTATCAAGCAACACAATAAAAACACCTCTTCTACTCTTTTTAAGTAGCTGTACCCATTATGCAAAATAATGTTAATGTGGTCTTTAAAGGAAGAGGGAACATCATATGACTGATTACAACTGTACTACGGGGAAATATCCGTGCAGAGGAAAGCAAAAAAGCACATGAGCTCAGGAATTCTTTCAGAAGTAGAACAAAGGCTTTGGGACTCACTAAGGGCACAAAACAACACTGCAAATATATCCGTCTTAACAAGTCATTTAACATAGTATTGGGTCACGCAATCTTACTTTTCTAAATCAAGTGAAAAAAATCTTTAAATTTCACTTGATTCAAATGTAAATTAATTGATATCATGTATACATTTTTACGATTTGAGGCCAACTTTCTAGAGGCTTTCCAGAGGTAAAAAAAAGAGAATGAATTTTAGGTGGAGAATTTTTTTACTTAACTTATCTACGTCACAAACTGACATTATCCAGTAGACACCTATCCAGTAGAGTGACCTGAACTTCTATCATTATACTGAACCTTTAAAAAATTCCACTCCCACCAAAAATACCATACAACTACAACTGAAATTAAATAAAAAACAAAACTAAAACTAAACATTTCTAAAGAATAAAAACCAAGTTAAAACGACCAAACCCACACTGAAAACTAACTGAAACTAAACTGAAATTGAAATAATTAACCGAAAACGATTTAAAACTAATATATAATAACCCTGGTGTGTGTGTGTGTGTGTGTGTGTGTGTGTGTGTGTGTGTGTGTGTGTGTGTGTGTGTGTGTGTGTGTGCGTGTGTGTGTTTAGGCCACTGTAGCCCTTCCCAGGCCCCTGGATCTCACAATCATCCTGAGGCTTTAGCGTGGTTTACCCTGGTAGCTCCTGTAAGTCTGGGGATACCAGGACACTATGGAATAGAATAGAATAGAATAGAATAGAATAGAATAGAATACACCAATTTCTTCTATACATTGCCAGAAAGAAAGTTACACTGTTATATGTTTTGTCACTGGGGCAGTACTTTTTTGGGGCAAAAACTTGTGTACATAGACAAGAATGGTTACACGATAGCTGAGTTTTTGCTCTCCCCACATCATCCCACATATTGCACAATACTTCACAATAATCAGAAAAGAAAGCCTATGATCACAAGATTCTATGAGATATAAATAAGAGAGAACTTAAAGTAATTATCTGTGACATTTTGATATAAACAAAAGTCTGTCACCATTTGATGTAACACAATAGAGATTCAACCTGTACCTAGCTCATGAGCGCTTTTACATTTGCTGTTCTGCGGTAGCGGTTTCCAGCAACCATTTCCAGGGGAAAAATCCTCTGGCCCACAAGAAGTGATGTGTTTTACATTTACAGAAGCAGCAACAGTGGGGGTTTTTTGGGAATAAATAGAAGAATTGGGTAGTTAGCATGAACAGCAATGGCTACCGTGGCTGAACAAACAAACAAAACAGAAAACAGAAACTCAAACTTCATCAACAGAAAATCAAAGGAAAAAGAAACAGATTGATCGCTCAGAGGAAAGCAAGCGTGCTTAAAAGGAAAGCGACTGTCTCAGAGCCAAAACTAGAGTTAAAGATGAAAAGAACTCAAAGATGAGAAGAGACTGAGGAGAGATGCAGATGTGGCTCAGTTTCTTTTAGACTGGTAGGTCTCACTATCATTTATTAGCCACAGTCTACACCGAGTACCTTTATGTTGGACCAGTGCTGACAGTTGCAGCTTATTAGATGTATTGGGATGTACTAACATAGATCTATTGCTAATGTTACTGTAAGAAGTCACTGTCTTTTGTCAGGATAATGTGGGACTCACAGCAATACTGGGCATATCAATGGACATCCATCCTCCTTAAATATTGTGCTTTAATAATTGTATTTTATCTATTCTGTTTCTGATTAATTAGAGTACATAATATATTATGTGTTTGTAGATCCGTAATGAATAAGTTAGATAATAGATGGTTTTAATGAGGCACATGCAGCTCATGCTCAGCTTAGTGGACACAGATCTTACATTGTACAGCCATGTAGTGCTAATGTGCTGGTGTATTCCTGATTTGCAGGTGAGCAAAGCTGTCTCATGCGTAAAAAAGTGGTGACAAAGTTGTCTACTGACAGTGTAGATGATTGTGGGATTTGATATTATAAATGTGGTTTATATGTCAATGTTTGAGTTAATTGATAGACCGGACCACGCAGGCGCTCAACCTAGCTAATACAAACAGGGAATTCCCTAGTTATACCCACCTGTAGCCTAGCAGAAATACAGTTCATGTTAATGTGTGTAATATAATCAGAATGTGAGAATGTTTTGAGTTAATCATTTGTCATTTTGTGTCTGTTTTATGATAAAGATGATCATGTTTGCCTGATGAAGGTCCTATAACCGATACGTCGCAACAAAGTATTATGCAAGACAGGATTATTTCTTTCTGACACACCTCTCACTTTATGCATGATAATTTGAAAGAAGAACTTGCCGATGTACATGCTCAGTTTAATGGACCCAGACCTTACAATGTAGAGCATGTATATTGAAGTGATTGCTGGGAAATGCAGCGCAAAACACCAATGCAATGATCATTTTGTTGACAAAATCAAGAAACACAAGAATTTTGTAGATTATCACTTCAATATTAGATAATAATGTGATAATGCGATACTTAATGTGATAATCATAATAATGCAATACTTTGTTGTTTCCCAAAGGAGAAACTTTGTTTTCCCTTGTCTGTCTCCACAGGGAGGTCAGAGGTCAGGCTCAGCTACAGAACAGCAGCTCTGATAGGGATTCAGTGTCTTGCTCAAGGACACTTCAGCAGGGCCAGACCCTCTGATTGAAGGAAAGTCTCCTCACTCACTAGGCTACTCTGCTGTCCCCAAATTTAATCTATATCTAACACATTATAACTATATACATTATAAACAAATATAAATTTGTTTAAACACTTTGTTTAATGCTCAGTTAGCTCAGGGATTGGATTTGTACAATGGTGACTGTTCTTATGACTTTTATTGTGTCTTGTCTTGTCTCGTTTTGTCTTTTGTGTTTTTGTATTTCTCTGTCTCACCGCATTGAATTTCCCTGTGTGGAATAATAAAGTTTATCTAACTCTAACTGAATAATACATCTATGCCATTATACTGCAGGTTGTTGATTGTAATTGTTCAGACCTGACAGAGACAGATGTCTCTTGCTGAACTTAACAAGCATGTTGACTGTGAGTGTGAATCACAATAACAGGGTGAGTGCATTTGCAGGAGTGTGTGTGTGTGTTTGTGTGTGTGTGTGTGTGCACTGCACACACATGCACATATGCTTCATTCCTGCCTTAACAAGCAAAGACCATCATTACGGTGTGACTTAATGATCTATATCTATATCACATGCATGTGTGTATGTGTGTGTTTGTACATACGCATGCAAGACTAATGAGGAGAAGCTACAGGTGCAGTCTGTATACCCTCCCCACCTGCCTCCAGAAAAGGCAGCATTGTGTGTGTGTGTGTGTGTGTGTGTGTGTGTGTGTGTGTGTGCGCGCACGCACGCACGCGTGTGTGTGTGTGTGTGTGTAATGAATGACCTCTACCTTAAGGCTGTCAGCGCTTTTTTCCTTATTGATAATGTTGCTGTTTCTCCATAGGCCCCTGTGTGCAGGTGTGGGGATTTGGCTCAGGCTTTGTTAAGGGCTGTAAGTCTGTTCTAATGTTGCTCACATGTCTCGTACCTAAGAGTATCCTCAGGCTAGCTCGCATGTAAACCAAGCTGGATATGTTTACACCTATAATCCCTATAGTACACCCACCCTTATGCACACTAAGCCACATTTCAGCTTCAGGAATGTAGGTTTTCAAATGCTCATAATTCATTTCAATGCATCTTCTTTTTCCTCATTGTGCGCTGGACTAATACACTATCAGGCACTCACCACACTTCCCCAGCTGCAACTGTACTGTATGCTACCCTGCTCAAACACAAATAGATATACATTACTGGATGTTAAATGTATATTTCCAGTAATATCTACAGTCTGCTTTTCATAAATATATCTTGCACTGGCCCTTTGCACTGTGAGATCCTGTTGTCCTTGTACCTTGCGTGTCATTACTGTGAAACCCTATAAGGTTTCAATAGGTCTCTGCCAATACAAATTCTTGTACATTTATTGGTGGTTAAAGTGATTCTGATTATGATAATATCACTTTCCCTGAGGGAAAACAAAGGGAATTTAATCTTTCATTTTTGGTTTTTCAGTTTTATTATCAGTTCCAAACACGCAAGGGTTGTATCTTTAGGAGCGTGACTGTCAAAACATACACAGTGCGCTTAGGAATTTATTTAATACACACATTAGCTTGAGATACACCAGCGGGCTCAGAAGTTGGATTAGATATTTTGCAAAGCCACAGGAACACGTCGGGTTCAGCGTCTTAAAGCTGGGGGCACATTCAAAGTTTGTTTCCAATCATAAGCGACAATGTAAATTGTAAAAAAAAAAATAAAAGATTGGGCAGCGCATATTTGACAACCAAAATTTGCAGATTTTCAGGCTCTTGTGACGCACACACATAACGATGGCTGACGTTGAGTAGCATGATTCTAAAGAACATAGACCGTAAACAAAAAACTGAGAATGAGTGGACACAGTTCTTTGGCGAGAATGTGATTTTTCGTGGTACACCTGCACTTGCGAGAATGTATTTTTCCACAATATTTTGATACCAAAACAAACATGCAGCCCATATGACAGTTTCTTTTTCTTTTCCGGCTCAGCCATTGCACACGTTGAATCTTGTGTTTAAACTTCCGTATTTTTCCCCTCTACCTTGGTCTGTCACAAACTCAATTTTCTTTGGCTATTGAAAACTCCTGTTAAGATCTGAGTCTTTGAAGAGTGCACACCACATGATTACGCAAAGACTAGCCCCGATAAAATCAAACGTGTGATTTAATCATGACGTTGCCGACTGGGATCTCATAGGAGAGAGATGTGAGTCTTTCATTCCCACACACGTAACGATTACAGCTGCGACTATACAGCACAAGCACCATGAACTACCCTGGACTACCCTGAACTACCCTGGACTACCCTGAACTACCCTGGACTACCCTGAACTACCCTGGACTACCCTGAACTACCCGGACTACCCTGAACTACCCTGGACTACCCTGAACTACCCTGGACTACCCTGAACTACCCGGACTACCCTGAACTACCCTGCACTACCCTGAACTACCCTGAACTACCATGAACTACCCTGGACTGCCCTGAACTACCATGAACTACCCTGGACTGCCCTGAACTACCCTGGACTACCCTGAACTACCCTGGACTGCCCTGAACTACCCTGAACTACCCTGAACTACCCCGAACTACCCTGGACTACCCATGACTACCGTGAACTACCCTGGAATACCGTGAACTACCCTGGACTACCCGGAACTACCCTGGACTACCCTGGACAACCCCGAACTACCCTGAACTACTGTGAACTACCCTGGACTACCCTGAACTACCCTGGACAACCCTGGACTACCCTGGACCACCGTGAAAAACCCTGGACTACTGTAAACTACTCTGGACCACCCTGAACTACCCTGAACTACCCTGGACTACCATGAACTACCCTGGACTATCCTGGACTACCCTGAACTACCCTGGACTACTCTTGACTACCGTGGATGACCATGAACTACCCTGGACTACTATGAACTACCCTGGACTATGCAAATTAGTTTAGGCTATAAATGTTATGATATGTGACATCAGACTATTTACGTTTAAATGTTCTATGTCTATGTATCTGTCCCTATTCAAATAAACATTGAAATGAAATGAACTACCCTGGACCAGGCCCGGCGGGAGAAACAAATTCGTGGACGGGCATTACATTTTCTCGGGGGGCACAATGATTTTTCAACGTAACATAATTAAAATCATAATAGAATGCCATTAGTTTACACTTTTTGAACGATATTTCACTAACAAATTAATTTAATTCTTTGTCAGTTCACAGAATTGTTTTGTGGCAAGCAAATACCTCGTTTAAATAGATTTATTTCTTTGCATAAGCAAAACGCCTCTTGTTAATAAGGGTTTCTCTGCAAATTTACAATGTTTATATTTTTTATAATGCGCATTGATTTATTTACTGCTGCTGCACGTCTCCCGTCCAAATGGACCAATTTGCTTTACCATGCTAAAATACAACGACACTAATATATAACTTGTAGCCTACTATATTGTAGGCTATATTATGTATTTTAACCCCCTCGGGTCAACGATGTCGTATATGGGGGCGATCACACCGAGAAACGTCGCTACAGGCGCAGCCGCGTCAAAAATGCCTAGGCAGACCGCTGTCGGGCAAAACAGCTTGGTGCGCCTGTGGAGCAGGGCTGCGTGTGCGACCGGGTTAAAGACCGCCAATATCAGCTTTTCATCTGTTTGCCAGTGTCCCACCGTTCCTACCACATCAAACCGCATCAAAACAGGAAGGAAAGCCCGCCTTCTGCTTGATTTGATTGGCTGCCTGGCCCAAATGTGACATTGACGAGCGGTGCGACTCCGCGCCTTGCGCTGAAAAGTTGAGAATATTTTAACTTTTATGCACGCCTAAAAACCGCCAGAATAAGGGGGCGATCACACCGAGATTATGACATACTAAATATGTCTGGAACGCTGCATGAGAGACTTACTTTATTTTGCCCAGAAGCTAACCGTTGAGGGCTCCGGTGCGATCGTATCCCTTCCAGAAGCTTTGTAATCCAGCCTTGAACTGCAGTGTCTTTTTGGAGACTTTGTAAAATGAATCCATAATGATAAATCCAACACTGAATGTCTTCTGTGATTATTTATCCATTTTTCCGTGTTGAAAACAGTTATTGTTGTTGTTAGCCGTCCACTAGTCTAGCAATTCCATGATGCCTTGGGTTGAGTCTGTCGACCAATCAGAGGCTGTGTTTCTGACTGTGGCAGCTCTGATCTCAAATGCATGCGCAATGGAATAATATGAGATTGACCGCATCCTCCTATCTATATTATTAGGGCAGCACCCGAAATAATGAGTAGAATAGCGTAAATGTAATAAATATAAATATAAATGTAAATATAAAGTATAAATGCTCAGAAATCTTGTGTGTTTTATTTTAGTACCTTCTAGGCTTCAATTTTGGGGGGGCACAAAAGCCCATTTGGACAGGCATTGCCCCCCCGTGAACTACCCTGAACTACCCTGGACTATACTCTGGACTACCGTAGACTCTGCCCGCTCTCAAATCATTGCCAAATCGAGCTTGAAAAATGTGTAATCTGTCCCCAGCTTTACTCAAGGACGCTGACGAGGATGAAGTCAAAACTGTGATTTTCCAGCTAAGGGATGGCCCCTCTGACTAGCAGGGCACCCTACTGCCCGTCTTTCCTGCACTAGGGTTATCTTTCTCAGGCATGTCTCGATTCTTCACTGCTTCCACTGTGTTCTTGACCCCATGGTCACGTCCTTGTTGATGTTCGGTGTGAGCCATGTTTGAAACTGTGTTTTGTCTCCCACTCTCGTTTGCCTTCACTTGTGAAATGACCTTCAGATGATTATTTGTTCTCTCTGGCCCTCTATTCCTTCCATTCTTGATTCCCTTTTCTGCCTGTTCTCTATTCTCTCCGCCTGTTTCTCTCTATCATTTTCTCTCTCTCCATAACTCTCTCTCTCTCTGTCTGTCTTTCTCTCTCTCTCTCTCTCTCTCTTACATTCTCTCTCTCTCTCCCCGGTGCCCCTCCCCTGCATTGTGACTCCGTTGGCCTCCTGTCCCAGAAGCCCCTGCAAGGAAGGCAATCTAACCCTGCACAGGAAACCAGTCAGCCTGTTATTGCTGGCAGCCAATGGAGCGACCGTGTTTTAATATTTATTTACCAAACCCCTCGTACCACATAAATCAGGAGCGTGGAGGGGCAATACTAGCCCTTACCCACCATTACAAAAACCACAAACGTCCTTGGATAAAAAGAAAAGGTAAATATTTGAGTAGATTGGCAGAGAGCAGGGGATCAGCAGTGCCAACATCAAAATAGAGCTGGTAAATCGATAAATGAGGGAGAGAAAATAGATGGTAACTTTTCAGCGCATGAGACATGGAAAAAAAGACATTCTGTTCTTGATTTAGAGTAATCAGAATTGGATTTACTTTAAGTCCCAGGTATAATATATGGACAAGAATTTGTCTAGGTGACATTGGTACCATATAAGTCCGAACAAGAAAAAGAAAGGGTTGGTTAGGTAATTATTTTACTTATTAATTTATTTTTGGGGATATTAGAGCCTTTTCATCGTCATATGACACACAGTATAATTAATGTAATGTACAATAAACATCAAGAATCAATAAGACCAAAACAGATCTAAACTGGTCTCTTATAAGGGGATGTTTTTCAGCAAACCCTCTTTAACTTTACCCTAAAAAAACTTTGGATATTTTTAATGTCAAGTGGCCATTTATTCCACTCCATGGCTGCAACAATGGAACCTTGCTTGGTTTGGCAATTATTTTACTTATTTGTTTATTTTGGGGGAATTTTAGAGCATTTCAATTGTCATGACGCACAGTATAATTAATGTGTTTCTGCGTAAATTCCTCTGAGCCACACATACATTGTGCACTTTTCACCAGACTGGCCAGGCTGCAGAGGAGCCAGGAGCAGCATCCCTGGAGGAGGTTGGGGTTCAGTGTTTTGTTCAAGGAAACTTTGACAGAGATGGCTGTTGTGGGGATCGAACCTGTGACCTTCTGAATATAGTGGCTATACAGATTCATAGTGGAATAAAGTTATAGTGGAATCAAAGCATGATTAATGACTCATACATCATTTTCTGCGATGCATTCTCAGCTGAATCCACTGCATCAACACATTCCCTGGCTGAAAGTGACAGCTGGGCTCTGTCCATCACTTCCAAAGTGAAGGCCAAAATCCAGAGAAGGGGTGTAGTTAATCCTACCGGGCTAACAAATTGGCTCTTATCTCTCCTCTGAGGAATCAACTTGTCAGATCTTCCAGATAGTGCTCATGCAATGAAATGGTACAGTGCACACCATTTAAACACGTAAAGCCATTAGCGTGTCATGTTGGAACTTTGCAGGTCCCTGGGTCCTATAAACCCAGTTTCAGCCGGGCGTAGGGATCAGCAGCCTTGGAAGTATAAACTGGAGCCCCAACATGGATCCTGTCACCAGCTAATATGTCAGTCGCCGTTTTTTAATCCTACACTTAACAGAAGGGAAAACACTCAAGGCATTCACTTTTGACAGACCTCGAGAAAGTCCTATTTTTGCAGCAACAACCAGATCAGCGGTTCAGTGTGAGGCCAGCATATTGCAGAATCCCCAGAAGCATACAAATATTGTATTACACACCGTAATTGATAAAGAGTACAGACTTTATACGTTTTCAGTTTTGCTCGTATATACATCATAATCTTGGTCAGGAGCGGGGGCAAAGGTGTGTGGAAACACGGTGCATATTTCCCTCATAAACTCACAACTGGGTTAACACTGGGACGTCTGAGCCAATGGAAGAGTGAGTAGCCGCTCCACGGTGTCCTTAAGGCTTAGTGTCAAAGGGAGTATCTGGTGTCAGGTACGCTGCACATGATCAGCCTTCCCCCTTTTTATAGAAAGCCCAGATGTTTATTGGGAGATTTATAAGCGTCTCAGTTTAACTGTGGTCTAGAGCTGATGCTGTGTAGCAGACCATAGCTTTAGCCAGGCCTCTGTTATTGCAGGTTGCTAATTCTTTCAGGAGCATGCAGTTTGGAGAGGAGGTATACGGAGCCGAGAAAAGTAACAGCCCCCATGAGGGTTATAATGTCAAAAGCAGCCTTGATCAAACCTACTCTGAGAGGCTTTTTTTGTTCTGAAGTAGGTACATGAGGTATTGAATATGCGCTGTGCTTGCTTGTTTGCCTGTGTGTGCACAAGCACCCTCTTGAGTACTTTTATCTATGTACTTTTGTTAGTAAGAGTAAAGGGGAAAGAGAAACGATGGAAAGAAAGAGGAGGAGAGAGACAGAAAGGAAGTCAAAGATTGAGGGAAAGAGAGAGAGGGGGGGGGGGAGCAGTTAGCCTCACATAGGTCAAATCTGCCCAGATAATGACTGGGTGAGGAGAATCTGTGTCACTGGGTGTTGTGGCAGGCAGGGTTTGACTGTCATTGGCCAGCTGGACAGTCAAAACACAAACAGGCAGACAGACATTTTTTTTAATGTATTTTGCCTTACCTGCCATGCCATCTTCACTTCATGATAACCACAAGTGAAATAAGTCTTTTACTTGTTTGTGACATCCTGAATGATGTTGTATATACTTAATGTGTTTTAACGTCCTCAAATAAAATCAAGCTAACAGAGAGACATGCAGAACATGACATTGTCTGATCCCTTAGACATGTAATAGTAATAATAGTGAGGAGTGAGAAAACAGTATAGCATAAATGTGACAGACAGAAAAACAGACAGACATGCAGACAGACAGACAGACCAAGAGAAAAACAGGCAGACAGACTGATCATGACTTACACTGTCTGATCCCTTTCACACGCCACAGTGAAATGAGAAAACAGTGCAGGATGAATGTGACTATTATTTTTATCCCTGATAGGATATGATCCTAATCTAATCTCCTTATAGCCAGGGGTAAGAGAACAGGTTCAGACATGTGATGTAATACATTTCATGCCCACAACCTCAATAAATGTGGAGGCGCACAAGGAGAGCTACATCTTCCTAAAACTCTCTTTCAGCCACTTCTTCTCTCACTCTCTTTGTCAGTCAGTTGATGTACACTTGTATGCAAAGCACCATATAGTACCATGAGTGTATGCATTTTAAACATGACCTGAGTGGGACTAAAACCTGTAATCATGCCATTTGGTTCTGCCCAATGAGCTTCAAAGACCTGGTCAGTCTATCAGTGAGCTCATCGTCATGGTCCGAGCGGCATGTCCCTGGACTAATTTGGCAAATTTGGCCAAACACATATGCATGGGTGTGAGGAATAAAAATCAAGAATGGCACACAAAAGTTGTGGACTTGCTTCTGTTGAAGTCCTTGTTGTTACTTTTGCCCTTTGTAAAAAATGACAGCCATCAAAAGCAAGATTGCATACAAGTGCTGAAAAATGGATGACATGCAACAAAGGTCACAAATTCAAACCTTGCGATGGTATGTGCCTTAATTGGTCAACTGACCCACCAGAATACCTCTCATTTGAAATAATTAATAAGAATAAAGGCCAAAACAGATGGGTTACCTAAGCCAGTCTCTTATAAGGGGATGCTGCAGCGATCCCTCTTTTAACTTTACCCTAAAAAATTAATGGAGTCTCGATATTTTTAATGTCAAGTGGCCATTTATTCCGCTCCATGGCTCCAGCAGTGAAACCTTGCCCATCATGGACTTGAACCTTCAAAGGTTCAAGTTTCTCCCTTCCCCTTACTTTCTCTCCCCTCTGCTACTTATCAAAACCACTTTCAACAACTTCATACTTTTTGCCATATTGTTACTGATTCACACTTTAACCCGCCTCCTTTTGTCCTCTCCTCCTCTCTCTCTTCATGCTTCCCTTTTACCTCCTCTAGCTCCTCTCCAGAGTTCAGTTGCATTCCCCCTATCCCA
Organism: Centroberyx gerrardi; assembly: GCF_048128805.1. Classification (NCBI taxonomy): domain Eukaryota; kingdom Metazoa; phylum Chordata; class Actinopteri; order Beryciformes; family Berycidae; genus Centroberyx; species Centroberyx gerrardi. The sequence goes on along the minus strand of NC_135998.1, from coordinate 10,639,855 downwards.
TTATCAAAACCATTTTACCATGCAGAAGCGGCTTGCTGCCTCCTCCCTGAGACGAAAAGCCTGCCTTTCACAGAAAAGTGCTCTCTCCCATGAATACATGGTATTAATAGCATCTCCCTAGCACGCTGCTTTCACTGCAGTCTCACAAATGGAAATGTTTTGTAGGAAGGTGTGCATCTCACATTTCTCTCAAAAGGAGTCAGAGGAGTAAGTGCCACGCCACTGGTACTATTATGAAAAATGTGTTGGGTTTCTTTTTTTCCAGCTATGGCTGAATTATTGATCACATCAGCCTAAAAGAGTGTCGGCTCACTGATCAATAGTGCCCCCTTAAGGTTCCATTAGCCCTGTTGTTCAATAATCACACGGTTTCGCAGGTTTTGCAGTGCATCTAACTGGCAGTAATGCCTCTTCAAAGCCATTCCCTAATATCTCCTCTCAGCCTATGAACCCAGAGAGAGTTGTAATATATTTAAACTTCAAACTATTAGTAAATGACCAGGAGGATATGCTACTTCCAGAGTGATAGTAGCCTACTCATGTACTCATGTTACTGTAATTAAGTAGCTTTTTTGAGTATTTTTTAAAGTCAGCAATTTAAGTTTTACTTTACGTAAATTTACAAACTGTGGAGCCATTCACAGTGAGAAGAGTAATCTGGTTTTACTTTGTTTGTGCACTTTATTTTGTAATTTTCAAATTTTCAAATTAAAAGAATCTAGTTTGAACTCTGTCCTCTCATCCTTTTAGAATAATGGAAAAGATCACAGCTAACAACGTTGTCTTTTCTAAAAAGTAACTTGGTAACTTTTAGTCTGAGTACATTTTAAATTAGGTACTTTTAACATTTACTTAAGTAGGTTTTTACACTCGTACTTTTACTTCTACTTCAGTATTATATAAGCAAAGTAACAATACTTCTACTTGAGTAGGACACTCTAGTTCTCTTTCCACCACTGGCTATTTCTACAATGTGTCCTCCAAAATGGTGCCAGCTGTGGTTGCTAGGAGATTTCTGATGGACCTGCCAAACCACTAGTGCTCTATCTATGTGACTGATATCTGATATAAGACTGAGCATCCTTTTAGTGGCTGTTTGAGAACTCTTAGACACGCTCTACTAGCGGACCCGATCACAAGAGTTGTCTGGAGTGTTTTATTGACTGGTTTGTTCATGTAAAACTGTGATGATTACAAGCAGAAGCTCCTTTGGTGCAGTATGTTATTCATTCCATGGTTTTCTCCTCTAACATTGTCATGCCTGTTTATGGACCCGTGTGCATGTTGTTTCCATATTCCATTCCTGTAACAAGCTGTAATCACTTTCAGCGGGCTATACGCTCATGTTTTCATTGTATTTAAGTGATTTTTCCTGTGCGGTCTGCAGTAGTGTCAGTGTCAGTGCGTGACGCTCAGTGGAGGTGTGTGTTGAGTGCAGTGATTGTGCTCAGCAGGGCATCTTCAGCCCTTTCTTCGGACCGCAGACTGTGACTATCACAGTGGTTGGGAAATCTTCAGCCCCGTAATGAGCTAAATGGGAACACAAAGGACACACCAGATGTGGTGCCATCATGCTCCATGGTTCCAGCTCAATCTCCAATTCAAATCCAGTCAGTTATTGTCATGAGTGTTAGCATTGTTGGCTAGCTACCCATCAATCAAAAAACAAGAAGACAAAACAGCTGCTGTCAGAAGTAAACCCTGTACCTCCAGAAAGTCATCACATAAGGAAATAAAAAAAAAAAATCAACCATTTCTCAGATTGAGACCATGGATTTTGAAATAATACAATGGGTTTAAAATGAGTTTCATGGACCCAGGGGCAACTCTAAATTTAAAATCAAATAAAAACGAAGAAAGAAGAAATGAAGAGTTCATTAAGCGCTATCACTTTTTCAACGAGGACTTATATTATCTAGAAATCTTTGAAAGTAACATGATTTATCATTTTCTATTGTTTTGGTGAGAGCAGCCTACTCTTCAACTGAAAATCAAAATTACAAGGCTTGAATGCCACAGCAACACTGTGGCTGCACTACAAAGAATACACCCATTAAGGCAGTAGGGGAGCCTATCTGGTCATGTCTATCTGTTTTACTGTGTCACGTTAATTGTATGGAAGGGGGAGGTTTTCCCTGAATAGCAAATGGTAACAGATTTGTGTTTACATTTACAGTCAAGTCAAGTTTATTTCCATCGCCCCTAATCACTGTTACTGTCTCAAATGGCTTCACAATGCACACATTATGAAAACAATAAATGAAAATGACACCCACCAAATTTGGAGCCTCAACTGGGGACAAGGGAAACCTCCCATGAAAATCTCATTAGGAAAAAAATGGGAGAAACCTTGGGTAGGGCTACTCAGAGAGGGGTCCTTAGAGGGTCAGGCGTGCAATGGGTGCTGAGAGTGGGCAAACAAAGATTAAATGTTGATAACAAAATGGAACATAAACAAGATACACAGAATAAACACAGTAAGAATGCTTGGGTGTAATGTCCGGATCTGGTGCGGGGCATCATTTAGCTCAGTGATTCTCAACCTTTTTCATATCAAGGACCCCTAATTTACGACACATTAGAGCCACGGACCAGCCTTTGATGAGATTTTGTCTCTCTGACTCAAATCTGAGAATATTTTTATTGTTAGATATGATTTTGTCCAGAATCCCATGGCTGTCTGTATTGTGGGTAGAGAGATAACAGTGAAACTATGTCCAAAATAGTCATTCTTCTACATTCTCTAATTGTGTTAACTTCTTGTAAATGAAATAATGGTGAAGTTTAACAATCTAGCGATTTGCTGGGGGACCCCTGGAACACCCTCAAGGACCCCTGGCGGTCCACGGACCCCACGTTGAGAACCTGATTTAGCTGATGCTCATCCACAGTGATTTACAATGAGTGCAACAGAAGAATAGGTTTCAAATACAAAATTGCCACTACTACAAGACAGATGTAACAAATATTCCTATATCCCAAGAATATCCATGTATAATAGAGATTGTCGGAAAGTAGGAGTAGGTCAGAATAGGTTTTTTTCACTGGGGAGTGTGAGGAAGAGTGAGAAAACAGACACAAGAGGAAATGAGAGAGAGGACACAGCTGAGAAAAGAGACACAAGACAAACTGTGGGAATAAAGGAAAGATGGAATGGAGGGAAAGGAGAAGCGAAGGGAACAAATAACCGAGTGAAGGTCATTTCACAAGAGAAGGCCAGGAAATTCACTTTAAAACAAAGACTGGGAGACAAAATACAGTTACAAACATGAGATGAGAGAGACAGAGAAAGAGAGAAAATGTGTGTGTGGGTGTGAGAGAGAGAGAGAGAGAGAGAGAGAGAGAGAGAGAGAGAGAGAGAGGTGATTCTCCCAGCCAGGCAGCAGGTGCCGGTTTGGTCCCTGCTCCAGTGAGCTGTGTCTGGGTGTCTGGGTGGCTCCACTCCCAGCTGGGGCACAAGTTTTGGTGTGTGTGTGTGTGTGTGTGTGTGTGTGTGTGTGTGTGTGTGTATGCGTGTGTATGTGTGTGTGTGTGTGTGTGTGTGTATGTGTGTGTGTGTGTGTGAGTGTGTGTGTGTGTACGTGCGTGTGTGTGTCTGGAGAGGTGAGGTGAGGTGAAGTGCCATGTGGATGAGGTGATTAGATTAGCAGCATCTGAGGCCTGGATGCTTAGCTGGGTGTGTGTCTGCGGGTCAGGGCTTGTCTCTCACTATACATTCAGCTGCTATGTGATTAGCTGCTGATGGGCGAAGTCACCCAAAACTCAAGCTGCAGCCAACTTTTTCACAAACAACAAACAACAAAACAAGGTGACCCTGTTAATCATTTGCCAACTTGTCTCACTGCTCATGGAAAATTAATGGGGTTGCAGCCGGGGGTTTCTTGGTTGCTGGTGATGAACTGGTGATTTGTACATACAGTAAGGCTGGGTGGTTCGCTGGGTGGTGGAGCCTGAAAGCCAGCTTCTAACTATAATCAGGCTAATTCAAGCCTGGTTTGAACAGTCAAGGTAACTGTGCATTCACAACTTTAAAACACAGATCTGAGATGTCAAGCACGGATCACATCGATTCACAGTGGAGAAGAAAGAGGCTTTGTCTCATTCTGAAGGAAGCTTCCTACTTCCCTGATACCTAACAAGGAATCTTCCTAATAAGGTTCCTTGTCTGACTGTAGGCAGCAGAGTTTGAGGCAGCCTTCCTAAGCAACTTCATGAGACTTCATTTGACTGTAAACATTACACTCCGCCAACAGCCAGTGTGATTATACTGCTTTTTCAAAACGGATGAAACGAAATGATAAAAATATGCTGGTTAGCTTTATGCCTACTTGTTGGCTATGAAAAATAAGCCATGTTTTTTTTTATAGATATAGTAGAAACTGTGCTACCAGTTAATTTATCATCAAACTAAGCCTTGTATAGGCTCTGCTCCAGACGTTATCACTAGCTAAACTACACCAGGACGCTCCATCTGACCGCTAAAAGTAATTTCATCATTCCAGAAACAACTGCACTGTACTAAAATGAAGTAGTATAATTCTCTATTGACAATTTTTTCTCAGAAAATGAATTAAAAATGTTAGATGTGTGTTATTTTTTTACGGTCATAAATTTGTTTTTGGAAAACTTTTTTTTTAAGTGGGGACTTCCGCCCACCATTAATTTAGCAAATGTTGGGGAAGTTTCATTCTTCTTAATCTTTGCTGATGTTGCAAGGTGTTGTGGGATGTCCTACTCCACCAAGGAGCCACTGTATGCTTCCTTCAAAATCAAAACAAGGTACCTTAAATCAACCTTTTTCACATCAAGGACCCTAATTTAGTCCACATTAGATCCACGGACCCCCATTTGATGAGATTTTGTCTCTCAGACCCAAACCTGAGAATAGTTTTGCTGTTAGATGTGATTTTGTCCAGAATCCCATGACTATATTACAGGTAGAGAGATAACAGTGAAACTATGATCAAAACAGTAATTCTTTTACATTCTCTAATTGTGTTAACTTCTTGTAAATTAAATAATGGTGAAGTTTATTAATTCATCAGTTTCCTGTGGACCCCCTGGAACCCCTTCAAGGACCCCTGGTGGTCCGCGGACCCCACGTTGGGAACCACCACCTTAAAAGGATGCTTCCTATGTGTCCTTCCTCAATGAGACAGTAAGCTGCTACAACTTGGAAATTTTGACTTCCTACAGAAATGCTACCTAAATTGGAAGATTCCTTGGGTTTGAGACTGAGGCAGAGACTTACAGAGAGAGCTGCGATGTTCACGGCCACGGAGCAGCAGAGCGGGACTGAACTCACACATAGAGAAATGTCCTGTTCCTCTTTATCATCTTTATCTGCACCCTGCATTTGCACTTCCCATAGTTTGAATGCTGTTTTTCTTTATGCTAAAAATGAGCATGTATCTGCATTTGTATTGTACTGTATTGTATTGTGATTGTGTGTATATACTGTATACGTGTGTGTGTGTGTGTGTGTGTGTGTGTGTGTGTGTGTGTGTGTGTGTGTGTACAGTTCAACATGAATCAGTTTCCACATGACAATTGAATCAATGAGCCTTTAAACACCCTGAACATAAGGTAAACATCACCCATTGCTGGTCAGTTGTTGACTGTTGAAAGCAGTCGCAGTAGAGTTGGCTGCATTCGCCGTTCTCATGGGTTGACTTCTCATCACAGACAAGATTTACTGAACATTTCTCTAATCCCACAATCTGCGCCTCAATTTGAATACGACTCCACCAACAGCTCCCCAGTATCTGACCAAAATCCCTCCTCAAACAAACTTTCCTGCTGTGTCCTTTTTCTGTCTTTCGTTTGTCAGCAGATTTAATTTCAAAAGGTGCCGCACGCACGCCGACTACAAATCGCTCCTTATTACGCAGGTTTCACCTTACAAGCTACTTAAGCTTTGACTGTCTGTCACACATCCATATATTCAATGTTCCCCTTCTTTCTTGAATAATCGCATCTCTTTTTGAATCTCATCCAAACAACTGTCCGAGTGACTGATGCCTCTCTCTCTCTCTCTCTCTCTCTCTCTCTCTCTCTCTCTCTCTCTCTCTCTCTCTCTCTCTCTCTCTCTCTCTCTCTCTCTCTCTCTCTCTCTCTCTCTCTCTCTCTCTCTCTCTCTCTCTCTCTCTCTCTCTCTCTCTCTCTCTCTCTCTCTGGCGTGGTTGGCAGCCGGGGTACCCAGGTGTGGTGCTGGAGGTACCCAGCTGTGAGGCCACCAGCCCAGGCATGACTCATAACCAAGTCCCTCTGTCATATTGTCAGTCACGGCTGACAGAGGCCTCAGCAGGACACACAGCGTGGCGGATGACGGGGTGTGCGATGGCAAGCTGAAATGCGGGTGTGTGTAGCGACGGGGCGTGTGAGCGGCGTGTGTTGTGTCTGTTGAAAGAGAGAGTGTGTGTGTGTGTGTCTTGTGTGGCCTCTGCACACACGCGTTAGAGACAGCCACGGTCAGGAAGGTGCATAGGAGATGTTGTGTGCGTGACTCAGTCAAGAATCGTAGCATCATCGCCTAGAGCGCTGTGGGTTTCTGGGCCTGCAGTGCATTATGTTTGCGAACTACACTACTGAAGCGCAACCGGGAATAGAGAGAAATTGCATGGTCACTCTCAGCGTGAACAATTCTCCCTCCTCGCCCTCTTCTGCTCTCGCCGCCGTTCTCCTTGTTGCTCTGCATTGTTAGAGCTCCGATGCGTCCGCCCCCTTACGTTCAGGAAATATTAACTCTGTGCTCTCAGCCTCTGGCAACAATTAATTTTACTGCAGCGTAGAAACCTGCAGTTTATGATAAAACAGCTGCATGTATTAAGGTAGCTACCATCTGTTCTTAGGGTTTGAATCTGTTTTAAAAGAGGTTTTCGTGTTGCAATTGATTGTCACTGTAGGAGCTATTTGTTTATTTTGAATATTTGATTTATTTAAATCTATGTTTTATGTACTTGTTGTGTTAACACTGGTGGCAGTAGAGAGCACTACAGGTATTTAGCAGGACAGGTGTGTGGGGCGGGCATGCAGCCAAGAAGGGCATATGTGTTTTTTACCAGAGCAAGAGAGAGACAGCAGAATTTGGTTGATTACTCTTGATTGTCTAGAAATAAATATTACATTACATACATAAGCCTTTGACTGGACAGTGGATCTCTTTAGATCTCTTTTTTGCCTGAGTTATCACCTGTTTGACTGGTGCATCAGTGGCTTTTGAACTTCATTACTGATAATAGATTGTTTAATCAATGGACAAATACCCATTATTACAGTCACTGTGTTAATATATGCAACTGTTTCTCAGAGAATTGGTGGTTTTGACTAGTGTTAAATATCACAACAGGCCAAGGGTTAGGAGGGAGCAAGCCTTTGAGAACTCTAGTCGTGTCTATTTTGTCCTTAGCTTGCCTCTGCTCCTTTTCCCCTCTTTCACGAATGTCATCATAAAATCTACCTATTTATACCTATAACTTTCTCTCCTGTCTTTCCCTCCATCATCCCTTCCCTTCTCCCTCTGTCCCTCCACCTATTGCATCCTTTCTCTCCCTCATTCATTGAGCCCAGTCATGCGGAGGTGATGATCTGTGAGCCTACCTCCGAATGCATGTAGTGTGGGAATGACCCATCATTTCACACTCGGGCAAGCAGCACGAGGGAATACATATGAATAAAAGACTTCCCCGCTGACACCAGAAGTGCACCCCTCTTCTCTTTTCCCCCCTCTCCATTCCGTCTCCTCTCATACCCACTCTCTCTCTCTCTCTCTCCCTACGTCTCCTCTGCTCTCCTTGCGCCACTCTCCACACACTCCACTGCCCTTGAAGAACCGCGCTGCAAAAGTCCTTCTTAACAAGTCCTATTATCTTTTGTATTCAGTTTTAAAATCTTATTTTTGTTGAAACATGCGAATAAGCCAACAGAGTGAGATAATTTGTCTTTACTTCAGTTTAATTCACTTAGTTCAAGGATTAATTTGATGAATTCACTTAGTTAAAGAGTGAGAATAACTTGAAATGAGGTGGATTACTTCACCTGTTGCAAGATAATGACCCCCTTTACATCTGGCATTAAAGCAATATTCCACTTAGTTTAAACATGGGGGTTATTTGGCACTTGACCGCTACGAAAAGCACAATATAAACTAATCAACACGAGTGGATGCAGCTGGGATGAGTTTGTAGCATTTGAATGAGGAAAAAAAAATTGCCTGAAAACTGACATTTAACATGTTCGTGAACAGATTCAGCAACAGATCCCGCTTTTAAGACAATAAAGTAGTCATTGGTCCGTCGTCATTTTGCATTTCTATTCTTGGTTTACACTAAAATTAGTATTTAAAAATAAAAGTAGATCCGGTCGTCCAAACAGGAAATATCTCTCCTAAATGGTATCCCTCCGCTATGTTCTCTTCTATCAATAAAAATACTATTTGGCGAAATAGTGTTCTAAAACGTTGGACCCACAGTCAGTTGAAAATCACAACAGTGGGATCTGTTGTTGATGTTCACAAACGTGTTAAAAGTAAGTTTTCAGGCTATTTTCGTGGCCTCATTCAAATGGGAAATAAAAATCCGAAAGCTACAAACTCGTCCAGCTGCATCTGATCATGGTGAGTAGTTTATATTCTGGTTTTCATGGCAGTCAAGTGCCAAATAAACCCCCATGTTAAAACTAAGTGGAATATTGCCTTAACAGACTGTGATCAGATAGCACAAGAACGCATAAAGGTGTAAATTGTCCCAAGATGCATTGAAGATCTGATCATCCAAATCACCTCCAGAGTTGGTCAGAGACGCATTTGGCCACATTAATGACAAAGTGTAAATGTAATGCGTCTTCAATCCACATATAGGACGTAAACAAAAATAAACTTTCCCAGATGGAACCAACCGGGAAAGCAAACACAAATCAAACAGGTGGCAGGCAGCTCAGATAGTAACATACTTGTCAGAAATGGCTTGTCAGGAGACTGGAGGATGGGGAACGAGCAAGACGAGCTGTTTACTGTCGATTTTAAAGGACCTATAGTATATGGTGACATGCTGACAATCTGCATTCTTGGCGAGAGAAAGAGAAATCGGATTTCAATGTGTATACCGCATTTTAATGCCAGGTGTAAATATCCAGGTGTAATCCTTCCACATCAGATGAAGACACAATCTGGATACAAGACACATGTTAATGCCAGGAGTAAAGAAGGCAAACGTCATTTGATGCCAGAAAGTTCCCGAAAAAAGTTTAGTTGCACTGGAGTAAGCTGAAACGTTTTTCACACCATCAGCAAGATTTTTTCACAATGAGATTTAAACACGTAAATGACTTCTCAAGATTTTTTGTGCAGCGTGATTAATTAAATCTGAAGAGGATGATTTGTAAGAGGTGGAGGGAGGTGGGGGAGGAGGTCGTGAAAAGGAGAAAAATTGGCTGATGAAGAGAGGAGAGAGCATCAAGAAAAGACGGGGGGTAAAAAAAGGAGCCCACAAATCCCATTAGAGGAAAGGAGATGATGACTATTTCTAATGGCCCCATGTTGCTCAGACAGACATTGGGAGCGCGCTGCCAATGCTGTTGCTGTCTTATGCTAATGTCTCTCAGAGGCTCTGAGTAACTACCTTGGAATCTCTCCGCTCATGTCTGGCCTCTTAAGCCGGGGACCCTAATTCAGTTGAGAGGAACATGAGAAATTTGCGATAGATGCAGTCAATAACACATTAAATAGACATCGGCACATAATGTTCTCGGGGCGGATAAATACGACGCCATATGCAGGCCCAGCAGCACGGTCATTTAAATTATCTCACCCTGAATATTAGAATTAACTACAGCGAGCAATTACAGAGGTTTGGGCTATTAGCGAGAAATGTCAATCTAATTATGCACGGGTATGGCCCATTATCAGGTGGTCCATGAGTCAGTCTCTCTTTTCTGTCTGTCCGCACAACGAGATGCCGCAGCCGTCACCATGCACTAAAAAATAAGGGTTCAAGGGGGTTCTTTGGTAAATGCTAATGCTTCTGCTTAGTACTTTCTTGTATCTGAAGAGCCTATTAGGGAAAATATATTTCTTCTGCGGTTCTTGGGGATATAAATTTGTACAAGCACACTTTTTCCCCCCGTTCTTCCCTTCTTAAATCCTCATACACAGAAAGATTAATTGCATGAGTACAAAGCAACGCCTTCTCATTTCACTTTTATTTTTATTTAGCTGTTTTATTATCGTACAGAGCCTCATGGATAGATTCTGGTAGGGAAGGACCCACAGATGGAAAGTAAGGTCTTCACATTTCTAAGATGGACTCTTAAAAATACACATCTACTTTTTTAAACATGTATAAAGTTTCAAACCACATTAAAATTTGAATTTGGTTGTTACATTTGTTGGTCATACAACGAGTGTTGTTAATGATGTTACATGATGTTAATGATGTTAGTGATGTTAACCCCTAAGTTATTCAAAAACTTTATATGAAAGTGTGCTGTTTATCAATTCATCAAAAGCATATATAAGTGCATCTACTAAAAATTCCATGTACTGCATTTTTTAAGTGCATTTTAATATCCTGTATCATGTCGAGGGCTGCGCATAAAGTTAATATTTTGAATAATAAATTTGAATCATTCAGTGCCAGTAGGGATTAGACATTAGACCAGGCCCAGCTCCAGACTGCAATGACTGGAAGGGCTGAAAGAAATTGTAAATAAAATAGCATGTCATACCCATATAGTCAACTAAATGTCTCATTCCCTGTTCACATCTTCCCTGTTTTATCTCTTTGTATTGAAACTGCCCCAAACTTTCCTCTTAGGAGGACATCTTCATTAACGTCCAATTATTTCACAATAGCATTAAGCTAATCTTAAATGGAAACTGGAACCTAAAGTTTTGAATGAACAGAAATTTGAAGTTAGAAGAATATATCAATAACTTCATGACCATGTTTTTATCAGCAAATGTTAAGAACTATTTTCTTGAGATTTTGACCACCACCCAGCAGCAGTCTGCCCTCCTCTCTGGCTGTGCTAATGTTGTGTTATTGGGGTAAGAAGTGCTTAAGCAGCTGGGGCCGAGGCTGCGGTGCGATGACACCCGCAAGGATGTTTCCCCCTCCGGATTAGCAGCAGCAGCACAGTGAGGGCCGACTGCTTGCCCAGGAAGAGCTAGATGAGAGCAGGATGTGCTAAATAACTTTGGAATGAGAAATGTGTGATACACTAAAACACTGATATAAAGACAGCCTATAATGCACAAATTTAACTGGCTTTTGGCTAGCTAAGAATGTAGCAACCACACTAACGTTATGGTGAAGACACACACACACACACACAAACACCCACAAACAAGCATGATGACCTCATTTCAACAGTTCCAAGAATAAAAACCAAAACTACAAAAAGGAAGAGTAATGATTCATTCCACACACAGTAGCCTAACATGTGGACTTCATCCACAACACCAAACGAATGGTCTAGATGTTGGACCCCAACATGGTCCTCCATTAGCCATGCCAAACATGAGAAAGCATAGACCATTATACATTATATTATAAATATATTTTACTGTGCACACCAAGTTGCATCCCTTTTACACGAACCTACAGCTTCTTGTGATCCTCCATCAATGTGATAAGGAGAGATGGAACAATAACTGGATTCTCTCGACCCATTTCCTTCCAGAGAGGCCAGTTGATATGAAACTTTTGCCGAATCTTGTAGGAAGGATGACAAAAGCATCTCTCCTTCAAGAAAGGATTTTAATACACAATGTTGTTCTGGTTTTAGAGCATTCACCCCTGTAAAAGTCTTTTAAAAACAACTTCTGCAGTGGCCATTTTTGTTTTGGTTTTGAACAATGACAGATATTGTATTGTCATCATCGCATAGTTTTTTTTTACATTCTTTTTTGGTAAAGCCAAGCGTAGAGTTCTGCTAAGAATTATTTACACTGCATTGCTCTTTATTATAGAACCTCGTAGTTTTTACAGGCAGTAGCTGATGAACCATCAAAGGTGCTAAGAGGTGCTTGTTTCTTTTGAGTCTACGGTTGTTATGGTTACTTGCCTGATGCCACACATGTATATGTGAAAAATATTCCCTCTGTAGCTTGGAAAGGTCAATCTGCCATACCTGGTAGCATTCATGTTCTGCACGTCAATTATCATTCTCTGCAGCCGGAGCAATTACACATGGATCTGTGGAAGGAAGTGGGGGAGTAGATTAAGGTCCTGGCATATGGGGGGATCAGTAGAGCATAACACCAACAATGTCAGCTCCCTCCGGGGCCACCCATGCTAAAAATGTATGCACTAATGGTACTGTAAGGAGGTTTGGATAAGAGCATCCATGAAAGGCCTCTCTTGAAAAAGAGATTGCATCTCAATGAGACAACCTGGTAAAATAAAGGTAAAATAAAATAAATGACTTTTTCTAGCAATAGAGTTGATACAGATGTGTTTATATTATGTTTTGCACTCTATGCTGAACGTAGTGGAGTTGATGATCCAAGAGGCAGATCTGGAGCATGAGCTGCCAGCGGTCGGCGCAGATTATCTTGTATTGTGAAAGGGTCCGAGACTCGACACCTCCGACCTCCCGACAACTCCAGACCAGTTAGAGCCAGACAAGTTTTTTCAAGGTGCTTTCGATTTCATCGGACCCAGTCTGAGTGGGCTCCTGTAGTGTAGTTTGGCACAAGACTCGCCAAGACAGAAATCTGAGAGCGATCCAGGGCAACAGCCAATGGAAGTTTAGCTCAAGTGAAAAGAAAAGGAGACTGAACCGGAAGATAGACTTTTAACAACAATATAAAAAATATATATAAAAAAAACATTGAGTAGAAGTGCAAATTATTAGTATACTTGCATAAAAGGTGATTCTGATTACATTTTTGCCTTTTTTTGTTCGCTTTTTTAGGCAAACTAATGCACAAGTAATGATATTAAGCTTATTTTACCTATTTTAAGAACAGAATGATTGACAAACAGGAATAAATGGATCTGGATATAATCCAAAAGCCCCGAAAAGACGACAACACCTGAGAGGACCTATAGGGATCAAAGAACTTCCCAACCTTGCCACAGAGTCTGTCTCTCTGAACCGCAGTAGCCAGAAAGACAGAGAACAACACCGGTTCTTTTAAACCAATCTTCTCATCATCCAGGCCGGGCGGACGGGCCTCAGCAGAACACAGCCGAGAGGGGAGGGGGTCAATGGGAAATTGATTTTCACCGCTGTATCTTTTCAGAGGCAGACTGTCCTCAAAGAGAGACTACAGATGAGGTGAGCTATCCGGTCTGCGCTTTGTATCTCCATCAGAGGGAGCGGGCCGACCCCTGGGGAGGAGCTCCGGAGGTGAGGAAGACAGACCGCGGGAGGAGAGGTCACGTCACATATGACTGATGAAAGATTTAAAAATAAAAACCCAGCCCCTCCGTATAGAAAAAAATCCCCTCTGTTCTCCAGGCACACGTGTGGAACCTTCATGAATGGAACAAAAGGAACAATCCCCTTTGTGACATCATCAGGGAGAGCCAGGGATTCATTAAGGCTGCAGCATCCAACCCAGAAGATGTGAACTTGCGAACCACCTTTGATTCGCATTGTTCTATAATGGTATTAAGATACGGGGCATCTGTTCCCTCTCGAGGGGGTCGTAATTTCCTCGCAACGGAACACTATCAGAGGTTTCTCACCTTCCCAAAATGATTCTGACATGTTACATCTAACAGAGACGAAAATCTGTGTCTGTTTGAAAATCTGGCGTCGATCACAGCGTTGGGGAATTTTGGCTGAGATTCGGGTTGCTAATGAAAGCTGTGTGCTGAACTTAGATAACCTCTCCAAATGTCTGTTGCTGTGACAGAGAGAGAGAGAGAGATAGGGAGTGTGTGTGTGTGTGTGTGTGTGTGTGTGTGTGTGTGTGTGTGTGTGTGTGTGTGTGTGTGTGTGTGTGTGGAAAAGAAGGAGTAAGACTTATTGAGTTAAAACAGAGTATGTCTTGAGCTGGTAATAAAGTGTTTGTCAGTTGTGTTTTGAGTACTGTCATTAGATAATTAAAGTCATTAAAGTCACTCTAAATGGTAATTTCTGTCAATATAACTAACATTAAATAGACATGAAGAGTGATTAAACAAAAAAAAGTCAGGTTGAAATTCAAGTGAAATCAAAATTTTTATACTTACCGAAACAGTCATCTATGTATTCTCACAAACATTATCAACAGTTTTCAACAGAATAAGGACAGCGCCTTTCTAGACTTTGTGGCAGCAACTTTGAAAGTATTATGATAAACATGAGCGTCTTTGTAGCTTGGCGAGCCGAGGCACAATCTGTGTGCTTCCGGCATTGTACATTCACAACCAGCTAATTACTCTTGTCACATGTCACTATCTTTTGTGTCACTGCCTTAATCTTTAAATAAGAAAATAAACTGGGAAATCATGGTGAGTTACTTCAAATGAAAGCCACACATGCAGTATTCTGATTTTTTTTTTCTTTTAGAGAAATAGCCTGTGGCAAAAGTCCAGCTTTAGGCGAATACATTTAAAGTTTAAAAGCATAAAGAGTTATTCAAATACTGCACTCAGAGCTACTGTATTCCTCTGTCCTGTCTTCTCTTGTCCACGGACAGCCAGAAATGGAGTGGCAGTCTTCGTCTTAGTGCTGCAGCTGCGACCGAAAGTGAGTCGCATTGTCATAAGAAAGCACTCTCTCCGGCTCTCTATCTTCCCCTCACCTCTTCTCTCATCATCATTCGACTGGAGAGCCCCCCTGCAGCTGAGAGCGACACACGGGTCCTTCGTTGACATTCCAAGACGGAGGTCTAAGCCCCCGGTTCTCCAGGCAAGGCGGAGGAATAGCGGCAATGAGGGGAAGCGCTGAGGCAACATCAGAGAGAATTACACAAGGGTAAGAGGCAGAGAGAAGCACAGTGTCACCTTATTATAACCTGACCCTAGGGCACCAGATTTCTGCCGAGAAGGGCTGGGGAGCTGGTCGCTAATGTATGGTAGCACACGCACACACACACACACACACACACACACACACACACACACACACACACTCACAGAAATCCCAGATCATTGGGGAAAATGTAGGTGGGAAAAGTGAAAACGAAATACTCTTCTTTCAGCGATGACGGTTGAGGTGGCCTTGAGCAAGGCACTTAACTGTCGACTGCTTCTCATTGGAGCTGCTTAGTGGACAAAAGTGAAAGACTGAGGTTGAATTAGGCAGCTCTCACACCTGAATGTGTGTATGAATGTGAAGCAGAACAGCCCTGGAAAAAAAAAGCACGCATACCCAGTCAACCTTCCCTGGTTGAGTAAAGGTTAAAAAAATTTGAACACTGACTGAACCTGAATAATTGTGTTATATCAGCCATTTATATGGACAGTGTGGACAGAAGTGCTCTGGATAAGGACATCAGCTATTATAAGTGAAAATGCACCGGCCCTGAGTAACAAGTGCCGCACAAGGACTTTGAAAGGTGAAATTATCCTTGATTATATGACTGTGGAGCGGGCTTTAAGAATAGAATGACATTCATTGGCCTGGAGAGCAACTGTGAATGAAGAATGAGAAAAACGCTGGGCAAAGCTGCCGTGTGCAAATCCCTAAAATACCTGAAAAACCCTCTCTTTTCTCTCCTGTCTAATCTCCTGAGCCTTTCCTTAAACAACAATAATCTATCACCATTGAATCACACACAAACACACACAAATACAGACACACATGTAAATGCTGACACATAAATACACATACACACACAATTTCCCATCACTTACCTACCATCCATTTCTCATTATCAATCTTACCCTGCCTCATTTTTTCCTCAAGTCCCGGCGTCTGACTGACAACCGGCTCGCGTGCTTCAGTGAGACGGAGGCTTTGAGCCCGGAGGCCCCGAGCTTTATCTCCGGTCTGGGAGAAACTCAGGCAGCAATGCTGATAAGCCCAGACCTTAAAGCACACACACAGAAGCATGCACGTGCACACAGATCCACACACACACAGAAAAAAAAAAGAGAAAAACACACAGGCGTACGCACACACACAAACACGAGCACACAGCGACATAATGGAATGAATTCACCATGGCTGTGCTGAATGGAATTATAAAGTAACATCCGTGGCCAAGTGCATGGCTAACGCCGAAAGATAATAACACGTTTCTTCTCCTCTCCCCTGGTGATTTACGATCCCCTCGGCTCTCAGGTCCAGGGACCTGGCTGTTGAGGCCGGGATGTGTGTTTGACAACGCTGTTTTATTTTCATTAGACTGTCAAAGCCGAGGACTCAGGTCATGTGTTCACACACGGAATATGAACAATAGGCAAACATTCATTTCTGTAAAAGAAGTGCGTGTACATTGTATTTGACATGATGATGAATTGCATATGAAATAGCCATGCTGCTGTTTCCAGTTCGCTGGTAGCTCTCAGATGAGGTAAACTCACATTCTGTCTCCTCATGCACTAATACAGAGCGCCTGTGAATTGTTTCACTGAAATGAGAAAAGGGGAAAGTTGCATTTGTTTAAAAAAAAAAAAAAAACCACAGTTCCTCTCCTTTCTTCCGCAAGCATTTCATACAGTATGTCATCAACCCATTCAAATATATTCCACCACCTCAAGCAATCATAACCATTACAACACCAGGGCCTGTCTGTTCTGCTTAAACCTATCCTGAGGTGCAAGTCCGTAATTGCAACTCTACTTCCCATTCTTTTATGTGAGTAATAAGAGACTCAAGTAATTTCCGACCCTCTCTCTCTCTCTCTCTCTCTTTCTAACTCTAATGCACTCTTATGAGGGATACAGCAACTCCTTGACATAAGTCATGTAATCTGCTGGAGATGGAATGACGGAAATGGAGCAGACTCTGTGGGCTAGAGCAGGAGCTGGGAATCGGGTCTGAGAGGGTCTCAGTAGACGGCAGGACCAGCCAAGACCAGCAGGATGTGGAGCTGGGTTCATGAGGTGTTGCTGGACGGGGACAACAGGTTTCTGCTCATGAGGTCATCCACCGCTCACTTCCCCTCCTTCATCAGCATGGTGGAGCTAAACCTCTGACTGGATGTCATCGGTTTGTCGGCGACCCTCGGCGGGTTTGCGGTTGCAAGCGGTCTTGGTTTTGGATTTGGGGGCATACATACGTGACATTAGCTTTTCTTTTCCACCTCGCTGGCATTTCATGATCAAGCTGCAATGATCCCTGGAGGTGCATGTGGCGGACATTTTTTTTTTTTTCCCTGAAACCCTGTTTAGGTCATTTCCCTGCCCTCTGCATCACTTTCCATCCTATAAGCGTCTGCCAGCAGGGAAAGGTCTTCTGTCAACAGGTGTCTCATATGCCACAGTGACACATAATGACACAGATATATAGATGTTTCATGCCTAATAAATTCCCTGAAATTGTCCTGTTGCTCTATAATGACATTTTAGGACAAAGAAGGTTGTCATTCGACTGTGAGAGTGTTGAGCACAACTCAAAAACTGTCAGATATAAATCCTGATGTTTTTATCCAAGCTATGACATTTATGGTTGCATAAATGCTGCAGTGGAATACACTTTAGTGTGCTAAACGAAAACACAGCAAAACAAAAGGAGGATTTCAAACTGCACAAAAGTCAATACTTTAGGGGTTTAGACTTTGAATAAAACATAGGAATAAGAAAACCATTGTCAGCTTTTGACAGCAATCATCGAAGAAGGAAATCAAAGGAGACGTTCTGTTTTACAATTTCTAGACTCCATTTAACGTCGAAAAACAGCCACTTAGGCAACAATCAAATCCTTCAGCATATGCCACGCAAACCCATTGCACTAATTGGTTATCCTTATCAACCTATAAAAAAAAAAAAGCAGAGATATAGAGAGAAGGAAAGAGAGCAAGAGAGAGAGAAGCTGTTTTTATGATAATAGCTATTGTGAGAGACAGTTATACCAGACAAAGTCGAATAACATGTCTGAAATGTATTCAAAGGTCCCCAGGAGGATCCAATTAGACAAATACAAAGCTGAGCATGTTTAGAGGTAACAGTCTGTGACACTCAACCACCTTATATCTTGTGAAAATGAGAGAATGCATAAAAGGTGTGAAACAAACAGCCAATTAATTTAATTGGATCCGTTACACTGCCAGGTGCAAAAGGTCTAATATATCATTTATTTTTCCATATTTTTAACCAAAATAAGAGATTCTTGTGGTAAATTTAAAATATAACAATTTAGAAAATTACTGTACAAGTACAGTTGACTGCATAATTTCACTATTTTGTTTTGGGGTGTGTGTGTGTGTGTGTGAGAGAGAGAGAGAGAGAGAGAGAGAGAGAGAGAGAGAGAGAGAGAGAGAGAGAGAGAGAGAGAGAGAGAGAGAGAGAGAGAGCAAAGACTGTAATTAGTCAAAGGCTGTGGGTTAGGGTGAAAAAGACAAAAAAAAAATGCTTTTGTAAATTTTGTTTAATGCTGGCATTGAACAAAAAGACATTTGAAAGAAAGAAATTTCATTACTTTGCGGGAAAAATAAGTCTTTAAAAAGCTAATAAATTGAATAATTTTCCATGCTGAGTTTTACTTTAATGTCAGCAATTCCTTCGGTCTGAGAAGGTGTCACGTTGTTCAAATGGCAGATATTTTATTTTGAAATTAAATGCATCACATGCAGCGTAATGTTTGCTTGGTTTGACACTTGCTTAGCTATAATTTGTGAAAATCTTTGGGTCATGTGCAGTTAGGATTATAGATGACTTTGCTGCCAGCTTTTCAGCTTTTCTTTTTTGTTTTCAGTAGTTTTGCTGAATTTCCAGTTATGGAGAAATAGGAGCAGGTCAGCGGGGACGTTACATGCTGTTTAAAGTAAGACGGCTATCATTTTCCTTTAAGGTCAGTGACACCTACTGTACAATAATGTCTCCGAAAGTGTGGCCTTGAGAATGTTTTTCTCCAACATCAGTATCAAATGATGGGATCAGAGTTCTTTTATTAACCTTTATGGGTCAGATATATGAATCAATATGAAACGGAGAAACACTGAGTTGATTAAATCAAACAGCGGGACGCAGCTGTCAAGTCCTATCATTTCCTGTGAGTCTGAAAACACAGGGGAAATCACTGCTGGTGAAACCACGGCAGTGTCCAGTCTCTCAATGTGGGTGAAAACCAAGTAACTTCAACTTTGTTGTTTTTCTTTCTCTTACTTGAATTGAAAGCCGCATGGTCATTTGTGTGTCAAGTGCTTTTCATGACCCTTAGGTGTCAAAACAACACTGGATAAATTCAAAAGCACAACCTTCAGTGAGAAAATAAGCATTCTTCTTCTCTTCAACCCTGAAAAAAAAGACTTTTGCAGATATGTGAATTTTACCCAACAAAAATGTAACCTAGCCCCTGGACTGTGTGAAGGCAGAGGAGGCGATGGAGTGTGTGAACCGTCCAAAAGGAGCAGAACCTCAGTGTCTTCCAACCTCCGAATATCTCTAAAGGGAGAGCCGGAGTCAGCCAGAGAGCAACCCAAATGCAAGGTTTGGTGGGTTACTTTCAAAATGTAATCGGTTAGAGATTATAATTGTAATCTAATCGTAACCTAACCTCCTGGATTAATCAACCTACCTAACATAATCAATACTTTAAAGACCCTTCGTGTAGAATATTTACCTCAATATATCATTCTCAAACTAATTTGTAAAGCATAGTATAATGGCTGTAGAAAAACGAGACCATCGCCGTGAAAATAGTTTTATTCTTTGTGTTGCCTTCCATGTGTTTATAACTCTATTTGTTCATACGGAAATAAATACACAGACAAGTCCATGCTGTCCAGTCCCAAAGCAGCTAGCTAGGTGTGCAGCATCAACTGTTGTGTAGTTTTAGTTACTACAGTCCTGGAATAATCAGGACAACCACACATAACCACTCTATTATATTGCTACGCTACTCAGTATCAAAACATAGCAGCCTGTTTGTTAAAATGTTTTGTTACTTCTGCCAGAAAATGTACAAATTTGACACTGCAATTACAAACACACACCGAGACTGTAACACCAGGCGACCATGAAGAAGTAATCCAGAAAGAAAACACCAAAGTCCTGAGACTTCACAGAGCTCAAGATCTCATTTTACTTACAGCAAGTTAAAAGATTTACCAAAGGGATGAGATGCAACTCATCTTGTTTGAAGTGTTGTCTTGAATGAAGTAACATCATCTTGAAAAAAGTGGAGAGATTTACTCTTCACTTCTTTCAACAACAAACATGACATTATCTCACAACCATATATGCAGATTATTTCACTACGAAATGCATCAGTTTAAGCCTGAAAGTAAAATTAAATGGCTAAATAAATGATAAAATGAGTATTTCTGCAGTGTGTGTGTGGAGAAACAGCTGAGGTCCATCAGGTTGCTCCTCCAAGGACAGCAGCAGGCTTTGTGTTTAATTAGCTGCTCTCTTCCTCTCTCACACCGACACGGTTCTCTTCGTTTATACATACAGAAACATCTTTTTCTCTTTACCCCAGATAAATGTTGTGTGATGCCTGCACAGATCAAAGTGGTGGTCAACATGTGGTCGAGATAGAGTCGCTGATAGACACACATGGTTCAGTGGAGATTGAGAGGAGGGCAATTTAGTTTGATATAAGATTGATAATGTGCCAAAGGGGAGATGGACCCCTATCAATCAAAACCTTTGGTACCTAAATTGCCTGTCATACCTTGGGTCCAACGAGGCAAACAAATCTACTCATTCATTCATGGCTGAATACAGTCGGTGTCCAGTTACAGACTGTCCAGTGTGACACATGGATGTCTTTAACTTCTGGCCGCTGATCAATCGTTGCCCTCCCTGGCTAGTTGCTGCTGTTGTTCTGCTGCACCTTGGGCAAATTAGACTGAGATCAAGTGGAATCTGAATGCAGTGGGGAAAGTCAGAGGATCCCAGAGATGAAACACGAAGGAAACAAGAAAAAATGGTTTAGCACAAGCCCTTTACCTTTTGCTTTTGTTTTTTCATGACGCCCGCCTTTGAAATCAACAGTCTTCTAATTAGATTGGATTCAACTTTAATGATCCCCACCGGGAAATTGGACAAAGTAATAATTCCTGCCACTTCGATCAGGAAAAGACTGAAGAGAATATAATCAATCTAAAACAATATGAATTTAGTGTGAAATACTATGGATTTAATGTAAAAAAAAAAAAGATGATAATAAAATAATAATAAATAATAATAATAAAAAATGATAATGAGCGAAACTTTGTGATGCCACAAAGTTCCGGAAGTCCAAACGGCTCGTTTAGAGGCTCGCTTTTCTAATATGGATTGTGTGGATTTAGTTGGCTGCCGTGCGTTTTGATACTTTCACGATGTTTAGATAGCACAATCAAAGAGGCAAGGGAAATCCTGTTTTACACAATATGGGACCTTTAAACACAGTTCATCACTACCACAAATTCTGCCGTCAAGTTTTCTACAACATGGAGGATTCCCGGGGGTCGGCACAGCCGCAGCGCAAAGGCCGAGCTGAACGTCCTTTAACGACCAACACGTCTCCCCTGCCAGGAGGGTAACAACGCCGGCAGCCTTTATCTCCCCAACTTCACTACTGCTTGTTTACGGCAATTGAACCAAACAACAAGGTGAGAAGGCAAGGGGGACGTATTAAGGGGATTGTTTGAGATGCAGCTGGCATCTGATGGGAGATAACAGCACTCCACTTCACCCCATTAGCTCCCACGCAGCTCCAAAGACCTGGGCAATGTAATGAGAGCAGCAGCCAACTCAGACCTCACATTGCATTTATGAGCAGATCAGTCAATCCGATGAGCAACAGAAACATTAGTGGCGATGGGGAACAGCGGTCTAGCATCACTGGCCTAATGGACAAAGCCAATGTAATGCTACATTAGCGTTTGATTTTATAAAAGAAGGGTTGTTGAAAGCATTGTTATACGCCAATTACTTCAAGGCCTGCTGGTCAGCTCACTGTGATTTGAGGTAATTTTGCAGCCTGTGGGGACAATCAGGGAAGAGCAAACTACTATTGGACCGCTCTAGATTACAGTCTCCATCCACGCAGTTTGACAAGCAACTCGTCATGCAATTCACTTTCTCTGACTTTTGCGTGTTTTTTCGATCAGCTTCCCTTGTTTGTCCCTTATTGGATACCGACTGTACACCTGTGAGCCCTGTGAGAGCTCACTGTGACGTAAAATGTGGGATTTAAGCTCCCCAGTGTCCCTTGGTCCATTTCTGTCTTGCAAATTATGCCCTCTGCTTGACTCTTCCTGTTCTGCCCTCCGTCCCTCCATCTCTGTAATTTCTCCCTCAATGTGTCTGCTCACTCCTTTCCTTCCCTCTTCCCCACTTGTATTCCTCTTTTCATCCTGTTGTCCTACTCTTGCCTCTTTTTCTCCTCACACATGATCCCAGCATCCTTACATCCTCCTTTACATTCTGTCTTATACATTCAATATCAGTTTCTCCGCCTTTCTGCTTTCTTGCCTTTGATCACTTCATTCATTCTTCTCCTGACTTTTCCCCTTTCCGGAACCAACATATTTCCCCCTGCTGATAGACTGTAATTACAGTGTCCACTCTGTCAGTGGGGCTCTTGTTCGTCACCACTTAGGGTACAGCCTGTGATCATCAGAGGAAGCACTTAGGCTCCGGGGGGCCCAAGCACACATACATATAGTTACATATGCCCGTATACACACACACATACACATAAAAACTTCTTTCTCGGGCGTCACTCAGAGGTCTAAGGTGTGTACCATGTAACCGCAACGTCGGGGTTCAAATCCAGTCCTGTCTCTCTTTACTTTCAACTCTCTACAAAAGGCAAAAAAAAGTTCCCATCTCTTTCTCTCTCTCTCTCTCTCTCTCTCTCACACACACACACACACATACACACATACACACTCACAGTTGGGTTCATGTGGAACCCAATATTCCATTCAGAATAATAACCCAATCAGAGTGAAAACGCCTCATGTAACCATCTCAATAGAATATACGCAATAGAATAGTCCATTCTGATTGAAATTTTCTTCAGTATGAATTGAGTGGTATAAACCTTTGATAATTTGTTCAATAAGAGAATATTAGCGTCAATGTTAAACCATGTAAACTTTTAAAGTGACTACCCTCTTTGGTCGGGATACATAATAATCTTTCTGCGCATGTTTTTTTTTTGTGACGTCAACAACTTTAAAACACAGTGGGTGCAAAACATCTCTGGTAAACAGGTGATACAAATTTCTTGTTGGAAACTGAAAGATTTAAGAATTGTTGAATGCCTTGATAGTCAAAATTCTCAAAACAATGGCTGCAGTTACATACTTACTTTTTTGACATGCATAATAGATAAATACTGTGTTACGATTGCAGGATGTGTATATTTTACTGAGATTGCTTGTTAATTGAAAAAAAACAAAACAGAAATACAAATACTATGCGCAGCACATAACGCACAGACAGTGGCACAATGGCTCAGTGGTTCGCGCTGCAGCCATACAGTTCTCCCCGTGGGTCTCCAGCTTCAGTTTCCTCCCACAGTCCAAATACATGCAAGTCAGGTGGATCGGAGACTCTAAATTGCCCATAAGGTGTGAATGTGAGTGTCTGTCTGTCCTGTGATTGAGTGGCGACCCTGAATACACAGCAAAATCGTCAGTGTTAATTTAACTGTAAAAGTGTTAAAATCAACGCTGCCTATGTTTATATACGTACAATCAACACTAACACTCGGAAATTTGCTATAAGCGGGTTAATAAGAAGGTTAAGAAAATGAATGACTGAACATGATGCATTATTTTTTTTTCAACTATGTATGTCAAAAAGATTACAAACTTTAACGCATGTAAACACACGCCTTGTAAGATTAAATTATTTAGGGTTCATGTAAACAGTTCATTTGGAATCTCCAGCTGCGAGGAATTAATTCAGAATAAAACATTCTCCAGGAAACAGAAGCGGCTGTCACTCACAAACACATACACACATCACACTCACACACACACGTTTGTCAGCTGCACCATGCTGTGTGTGCCAACTGCGTCATATGCCGTGTGTTAAAGAGGTCATGGTGGGCACAAACACCAGGTATCACCAGCCAGAATGCACTTCCACTTGTTAGGGCCTAATTGATGTTATTCACCACAGAAAGACAAAAGGAGGCTTAATCGTCATCTAACTGCTTCAGCCTCCTTTCCTCTCTCCATGTTTCTCCCTGCAGTGGTCCTTTCTGTTCTCTTTGACACCCAATGACCATTTACCCACCCTTCTGGTACAAAGTATGGAATAAGGAGCCATGGCCTCCCGAAATTTCGTATAATTAACGCAATGTTTTAAAATGCAAATGAATATCTAGAAGAAAAAGACATAACTAAAAAGACATAACTAGAAACAGGCAGTAGTTCATAATAAATATTCACATACACAAACTTGTGTTTTCTTATGCATGTATATGATTTTTGAGCATGATCTGCCTCGTTAAACTTGAATATTACATTATCTGCCTCGTTAAACTCGAATATTACATTAGCTGTACTGTAATCCAATTCATGGTGGAGGAACATAATCTCCACAACACACAATCGGCGTTTCAGAGTTTGTGCTCATTGCACTAAATTGAATGAGACCGCGTTGGGGATAAGACAGCGGGCACACATGGCCGGATTGAAGAAATCATTTCTCATGGCACGCATCTGAGCACATATTACGCACATCTTCGGGTAGTTTTAAAGAAATAAACAGAGGGTCATACCAAGGCCACCAGCAGAGAGACATATGAACATACTGTATATGAATGTCAGCACAGCAGGGGAGGAGCTGCACAGGATATGAAGCTTACTGACTACCTCTGTTAGTGGACAGTGTGTGTGTCTGTGTGTCCGTGTGTGCATGTTCAAAAAGATTTTTTGAAGTTTTATACAGGAATGATCAAAAGAATGTTGATCTTTACACTGATGCCTACATATGAAAAATGTTGAATATATACAGTGGGGTTTTTAACCGGTTTCAAGGGCCGAAGATCCATGAAACTCGCTCAACACATAAATAGCCACGTAAACAGTTACATCAATTTTCCAGAGCAGCAGTGCATTCAGAACTTTTCCCGATGCACCAAGCTACCTCAATAACAATACCCACCGACCATTACCACGCCTTCCATTCATTAAGATAAATGCTCTCCACATGTAGAGATGGAAGGCCAGTTCCAACAGTGGCGGTAGCCTTAAAGCTATTGTGCAGTTCTATGCACTTTAAACTGTATCCCTCCAGCACAGACCTCAGTCACAAAAAAGCTGTATTTGTACTGCAAGGCCAACCTAATGCTGTGCTATCTTTGAGGGAATGCATTGTAGGAGGCAATGTTAAATGGAAAATGTAGATCGCAGCGAGTGCCACTGGTGTGTAGGCCCCAAGGACTGAACGATTTCTATTCCTCATAAGCCTGTGGGAGGGCTGTTATGTATGGGGAACGTATTTTGGCTTTTATTGTGTATTTGAATGGATTCACAGAGAGATTGGAAGCCTTGAAAGTGGGATTCTCCCCTCAGAAAAAAAATGCTTTCAGCTCCTCGCAGGTTTTGGTGTTCTGAGGGAAATGGCTGCATCGATTTAACCGGGCCCAGCTGAATTCCAGGGACGGTCCCACTGCTCTGTCCTTCTACTCCCGCTTTCATCTGCATTTTCCCTCTCCGGCTGCATCTGCATGCTTTCTGAGTGAAATTAGCTCAATGTGACGACTGATGTGCCACTGGGACCCCGCTGATAGCTGCCAACCGCCTCACCTCTGCAAACTTCCGAGACAGGAACCAGCGGGCTTCCTTCCTAGCAGATAAAAACACAAATATGAATTGTTATTATTATTATCCTATCTCCCGTCTCTCGGCTCGGCCCCAATATTCAACCACCTTCTCCCCGTGGGTTGTCAATAGAGGAGCCAAGAGCCTGCAAATCTGTCTGTTTATATACATCACATCAAGAGCAAATATTAATGCTCAATTTCCTAGCAGTGGGCCATCCTATAATGCATTTATCCTCTGCAAATAGCAATGTCACGCTAACTCTGGGGAGAGGCGTCAGCTGAAATGTTATGAATAACTTGATCAAATTACACAGTCAGAGCAAGAGGGGAATAATAAGACTGGTGCTGTGGTGCTTGGCAGCCTAAAGGGCCCAGCCAGGTTAAGGAACCCAGCCAGACACCATGCCTGGAACTAAATGAAGCTGTTAGGGAATGCTACAGGTCGTCCACCAACACACACCGCTCCCCCGCAGGACCCATCATCTGCTGACACAAGAAATACCAAGACAGGAAAAAGTACAATTACTATTATATCTTTCAACAAAAGTTGGACATTCCGCTCCGTTTCACCTTTTTCCCTCTGAATTTTTCTTTAATAAGGGGGAGAAAATATGCCAAAAGTATATATATATATGTATAGGCTTTTTGTTCTTGGGTAAGCTAATTCTCATAGCTGGCCATAATCTGATCTGTGACTGTTATTTGTGATAAAGCCTGATTTCAATCATGTGAAAGCAGGCAGCCGTCCGCAGCCAAAGCTTAATAACAGTGGTGATTTTTTTTTTTTTTAATCTCAAATGGAAAAGGAAGAAAGCTGCACTAAGTCATTATGTTTCAGCAAAATAGTTCCCTGAAAGAGTTTTTTTTTCTCCTCGCACTAATTCAATTATAAATCCAATATCTTTTCTCCCTATGCCAAATGTCAAGCTGTGCCTGAGTTATTCCTGACTACGTGCAGAATCAGTTGGTTTTGGCCAGAAAGATGTGAACTGAAGCATGCTGGGATAGCGCTGGCCCAGCTGTGTTTCTGCCTGCAGATTGATAAAGAGATTAACCACCCCCTACTTCTGACCTTAAACAAGGTCATCCAGGGCATATACATAAACCTCCAATCATTATCTATCTATCTATCTATTTATCTATCCTGCATCTCTTCTTACACGCTCACAACATCCCTCACTGATTCCAAACAGAAAACTCAAAGATCCTTCTTGTTCCACAACAGAAGCTATGTTAAGAATAACTCTGCCTGGAATGAGTGCTGACAAAAACAATATTTAGAGTGGAAAATCAAAAGAAACCCAACAAATGTTTCCGAACATGCTGCCTTTGTGTGCGGAAAGAATCCTGTTTTTTGAAGTATTTCCCGCAAAGTCCACTTCAATTTCCTCTGACACATAGTTAGATAATTGTGTAGCGTTACTTATGCCCGTCACTCAATTACATCACATTAACCATCAAAGATATTTGCATCACATCAGAGGGTTTTGGTCAGAGTCCGGGGTTATTTCACACTAATCTCTGTAATTTATATCAAATAAATGGGACAATCTGATACTAAGAATTTGTCTGAAGTAGCTTTGGACCTTTTCCATCCAAGTTCCTAGGCTTGGGAACACCCATGCTAAGGGGCTTGGGCTGGCAAAATCAGTGTCATTGCTTATTAAAAGACTTTTTTATTGACAGACATTTGGATAACTTACTTTTCCTTTACTGTTCTTTATTTGTATGTTTTATGCCCCTGTAGCCCCATTTGTAATTAATGTCTGGCATTTTTATCGTTTATCTTACTGTTTCATCATTTGTACAGCATTTTGTGATGTGATTTTGGTCTGATTTGGAAAGTGGTATGAAAATGAAGCTTCTCATTTTATTATAAGCACACAAATCAAAACACGTCAATGAAGGAATGAGACGCTTGATGATATGTCACAGCTGTGACAGTGTGAGTGATACTCATCTAATCTAAGGCCTTTTAACCCTCTAAGACCAGGTGCATCACAAAACCTGACCTCTTGACCTTTATGCTCAACCACCGTCTAATGACTTTGTCGATCGACTGTGTGCACATGTGAGTGAGAGGAAAAGAAGAAATGAAGGAATCGCACAAAGGCCCTCTTCCTCATTGTTTAAGACTCAGCACTGTCATCGTGATTGTGTCCTGCTCCTCATTGTTATTCATGAGGTGTCTGTGTGTGTGTGTGTGTGTGTGTGTCTGCGTGTGTGTGAAGATGCTTTATTGCTACTCTCCCATTCTGGCTGGAATGACTCTGTGATGAGGCTGCGTAGCCTGTAGTCAAGTTCAAAGAGTAATTTGCCTGAGTGTTATTTCAATGGAGTGGAATGGCTTCTCATCATGGGCCTTTTCCCTCCCAATAATGCCGGCCTGCGAGCTGCTGTGCCACTGCTGGGCACGTGCATCCCTCACAGAATCATGATGAGGTGGCCGTTTAACACAGATGATTGCGCACACACACACACACACACTCATATGCACAGGGTTCAGGCAGGCTGGCACAACACAGAGGAAGATTCAAAGATTAGTGCTGAGTGCCTTGTTGATGTGCTGTATCTGTGCTGGAGGCCTGCACTCGCTATAGAAAACAGAAAACACTGCACACTTGAAACTCCATTCATGCAACTTTTATTGACAACATTTATCGATCGGATGCGGATTCATTGTCGGGGATTTTCTGCCGTGACTCGCCCGGCCCGGACCAGCGCTATACACCTTGTTGTTCAAATAGCTATCAGCCAAACCTCGCTGTACTCTCTTGCTGTCCCATGTGGTGAGGAAGCAGGTTTGTGTCTCGACGAGGACAGTCTCAGATCAGATCAGGCTCAGACAGAGAAACAGACAGAAAGAGAGATAGACAGATGACTATTAACCTTTGTTATGCTGGTGAAGCACTAGGACTGTGACCAGCAGAGAAGGAGTAACAGTGCTTCTTCCCTGACAATCCAATCTGTCTCAATATAAATAATGCAGGAATCACGGGGAGAGAGAGAGAAAGAAAGGGAAAAGCAGAAAGAATTAAGAAAGAAAGAAAGAAAGAAAGAAAGAAAGAAAAAAGAAAGAAAGCATGTCTATGAAATCACATAATTGCGCCGCAGGGATTTTTAATCAATTAGAACCGCAGAGCTAATTAAAGGCGGCATTGTGTTTACTGACTCAGAGCGGAGGGCTCGTGGAAACAGAGAGGAGGGGAACAAACACAGACAGACCAAGGCGAAAGCACATACCATGTACTTGTATGTCATGGGTTCAATTCTGACTCAGTATTCGTCATTCCTTCTCTCTCCCATCGTTCCACTCTACAATGCAAACAGAGCAGAAATGCCTTAATAATGCTTAAAATGTAAAGACAAACACACCCACATACCATACTTGCCATACTTGTTATGTTGTATACATCTATTTGGCTCCAACCTCCAATTAACTAATAACAATGATAATGGAGAACAAAAGCTGTCTAAAATTACAACATTACCATATTACGCATGTGCAAAGTTGTTTTTTACTAATTTAAAGACACGTCTGGATCTTACACCGATATCTGTTGCTTACCAAGACCTTAGACATTACACTGTTTTGCTTAAATCAAATATGCTTCTCACAGATAAAAAGATATTGGTCTGAATGTGAGATTCTCTCATTTACTTCCAGCCGAAACAGAAGCAATCTAGTCTGCCCAACGGCGTTTTCAGTGGAAACGGAAGTAGTCGGAAGTGAGAACTGCTAATAATGTAACCATGGAGACTGCATTTTGGGTGTAACATAGTTTGTTCACCGTTTGTAAAACACCAATGATAGTATAAGGCTGAGTTTTTTGTGTGACTGTTTTTAAAAGGTGTAGTGAATGGGCAGATTTTGAAATT
>NC_135998.1:9907655-9927655 GCF_048128805.1 Centroberyx gerrardi | reverse complement strand
AAATTAATGCTTCAAGTGGTTTATGGGTGGAGGGTGGGTGGGGTGTGAAGTCTGCGGTTTAATGGGTTTGATTTGTTTTTGTGATGTACTGTGCTCAAACATTTTGCTACCTTGCTCGCCTTACTCCTGGCAAACACACACACACTCATTGTGTTCGCTGCCCCACTTCAGGCTTCCATTCATGTTTATGCAAGCTCATCCATCCTACTGTGTGGAGGAAGGCCCATTTCCCAGTGACTGAACAACTGTCATTACCCAACTCACACATCTTGTCATTTTTTTTTTGGAAAATCTACCCCACAAAGAACAAAAAGTATGAACCGGTTATTTTTCTTTCCTACCGATGAATCAGCCTTAACTCTTTGTCTCCTTTTCTTCTCCATCTCTCCATTCTGCATGGCTGCCGTTTCTTCAAGGCTAACTTGGTCGCGGTTCTATTTATATTCCAGTGATAAAAGTTCAATCACAGTATTGAGAGATACAGTATATTTGATGAAGCGCAAGAGCAAATGTGCGCTTTGTTATCTATGTGTGCATTTGTACACGTGTGTGTGTGTGCATCTGTGCGTGTCTTTGTGTGTCTGTATGTGTGTCTCTGCCTGTGTCTGTGTGTGAATTTGTGAGTGTCTTTGTGTTTGTCTTTGTTGTTTTCTGTGAGCTGTCCATCTGTGAAGACATATAAGCAGATGACGCTCACACGTACTTCCATGCTTGCGTGTGACAACATAGAGAAAAGTGGCAAGCAAATGCCACTGTGTGTGTGTGTGTGTGTGTGTGTGTGTGTGTGTGTGTGTGTTTGTTTGCGAGTGACTGATGGCCGATAGCATCACCCTCTATATTTCCTGTGCCAGTGTCTGGCGCCCACATGGATATATTGCGCCGATGATAAAGGGATATTAAAACCCATAGCTTCTTCTTCAGCCTGCTCCCTGCCCGACTGTCTGTCTGCACGGTCATCAAATCATCCCTCCCTTCCCATACACACACACACATGCACGTACACACACACATACACACGCACCTGTGGCCACATACACACACCAGAACAAAGTGAGTTATTGATTGTGGCGGATATAAAAACAGCACAGAGGGATGATTCATGTTTTTTTATATCCTCTTTTCATTCTGTTTCTTCGGGTCACAGTGGATTTATGTATGGTGAATAGATATTCTCGCTTGCTCCTCTTTTGTCCATTAGCGTCATACACAGAACACTTAGCCATTTTTTACGATTGCTTTGACTCAATTTTCAGTTTCAAAGTGCAAAGCTCTTTGTGCAAAATTCAGCGCTCCTAATTTTGGGCTTTAAATCACGTATCGCATGCAAAATATAACCAACAGTGTCAAATGAAGTAGTACAGTTGATACATATAAACACTGGAAAATTGGACCAAAGCAACTGTAATATTATTCTGTAGACAATATGTGTGGTATAGGGGAATGTGGCATTACTGTTGTTTATCATTCCTTTTTATCTTTTTTCTCTCTCTGTCTCTCTCTAAGTACCTCTGTTTTAGACACACACACACACACACACACTTACACATTGATTTGTTGTTTTATTGATGCAGTGATTGGTGGACTCTCCTGCCCAATTGATTCCAACTCATAAACAGTCATAACAATAACAACAACAGTAACAACATCTCAAGGGAAATGTGATTCTTTGAGCATCCGCGTGTGTGTGTGTGTGTGTGTGTGTGTGTGTGTGTGTGTGTGTGTGTGCGCGCATGCACGTGAGTTTTTGTCTATGAATGTGTGTCGATATTTGGTTTCTTTTGGCAGGTCATTAGAGGCTCAGGCTGGTCACATCTGCTGGTTAGCTGCCTGTGGTCGTTCTGTTGAAACCTGCTGTACACTGATGGTGCTGAAAGGGTCATAAAGGTCTGATCCATAACGCAACCTGTAAACCATCAATCTAAGCAGAGGCAGGAAAATTACAAAAAGTATACTTTCTACCTGACAGCACCATTAACAATCAACAAACAACAATCTTTTACTGTACATTTACTTCTTTGTAGTAGGCATGTATGTATGTGTGTGTGTGTGTGTGTGTGTGTGTGTGTGTATTGAATGAGTGGTGTTAAGATTGGGTTGTACTACACTATATCATCTTTCAGTCATCACTCAGCCCCAATCTCTTTCTCACTGCTTATGTCTTTTAAATCTAGAGCTTGAAATGATAGAAAACTATGATAAATAATTTTCACAATTTGCAGAGTATGGAAAAAGTAAGGAGAAAATTATGAAAAAAAATATTTGGAAATCCATCACTGTCATAGAATTTGATCAACCCCCAAAGACTGTGCATAAAATATGCATAAAATAATCTATTCCATATTACACAACAGGCAGTTTCATCCAAGCAATCTGATTCCACCCGTGATGATAATTCCCGTAAAGCAAAGATGTGCTTTATTGGTTGCCATGCCAACCGGTAACCAGGGAGCAATAAGCGATCTTTCTTGTTTTCTCTTGTTTTTTTTATTGTAATGTGTGTATACTTCTTTGAGGACATTTTTTCAGTCAGATCATGTGTGGTACCCACTGTGTAACAACTACAGCACCCTTGGGCTCTTTCTGTCTGCTTTGGTGCTGCCAACAGCACTTGACTGGCAGGTTAAAAAATGCCCTTTAGGGATGTTATAAGTAATGTTATTCTATAAATGTTAAAAAAAAAAATGCATCATAGGTACAATTTCCAAAAACCAAGGTCTGGGAAAATAAGTAATTTTAAAATAGAGCTTGTGTTGGAATCCAGTAAATCCCTCTCTTGCTTCCAGATCAGTTTTATTCCATTCCTCTTCATACGTTTTTTTTTTTTTTCTCTTCCTACTCTACTCCCACTTACCTTCTCTGTCTTTCACAGTAATCCTTATTTTCATATCCATCCTCCTCTCTGTCTTGTCCACCTCTCTCTCCCGCATGAAGTACATCTCTCTCTCGCTTTCTCTTTCTCTCTCTTTTTCACTCTCTCTCTTCCTCTCTCCCTCTCTCCCTAGCCTAGAGCATGTTTTTCTGTGTGTTTCCATAGAGCACTTAGACTCCCCCTCTGTGTACAGCCTGTAATGAGGGCTGCCAGCTGTGGCTCGATGTCTGGCACACACACACACACACACACACACACACACACATAGACACGCATACATATACACATACATTTATACACACACTCATGGAAACACACACTCACACACACAGATACATACACACACTTATGCACAAGGACCTGCCACAGCATGCCGTTCCTCCAGTAGGTAAAAGCAGACATAAACGGCACATGATGTAATCAGTCACATGACCAAGCTATAGTCTGGTGTGTTTTGACCAACCTGCAGCAAAAATGAAACAAAGGGAATAATGTCAAAAGTCTGGACACACCTGATTGAATGTATCATGTTTTTCATTCTCTTAAAGCCATTTTGATCTAAAGGCTTCTGCTTAAATGCTTGAAATGTGTTTCTTAGACAAATATAAATAGTGAAGTTGATCCTATGTATGAATTTCTTTCCAAAGCCTTTTGCCTTTCCATCAAGGCAAAGGGCGGCTGCTTTAAAGAATCTAAAATATAAGATAGTTTTGATTTATTTAACACTTTTTTTGGTCACTGCATGATTCCATTTGTGCTATTTCATAGTTGTGATGTCTTAAACTATTAGTCTAAAATGTGGAAAATAGTAAAAATAAAGAAAAATGAGGTGTGTCCAAACTTTTGACTGGTAGTGTAATATGCAACAGGATATTTAGTACAGATGATAACAAGGTTGTTTACAAAGCATGGTACATTTTCAAGGAATCTCAGAAAAAACCCAGAGCATTGAGGTTTTCTCAGATCCCTTGAAGAAGTACCAAGGTTTGTAATCTCATTATTGTGCGATCCAATACTAATGCAAAATAATATACTGCATTTCAGGCACACTCTCTTTTTTCATTTTGGTTATTTCCTTTATTACCTTTTTTGCCCACCTTTTAAAAAATTGACCTCTTGTTTATGTCTGTGTGTTTATATACAGAATCCTGGCCAAGGTGGGTTCGGACTTTGACCTGCGAACACTGCGGGCGGTGAGAGTGCTGAGGCCGCTCAAACTGGTGTCAGGAATCCCCAGTAAGTCACCGACAACATCTGAGGATATTATGATTTCCGGAAGGCTTTATATCCAAAGTGGTTTACATAAAACATCAGTAAAGTTTTAGCATTCAATACCTCTAAATTATTGAGGATCCAGTCTATAAAAGTGTTTTCATTGCTTGCTATCCTTTAAACAGTACCGTAATTTGGAATTAAACCTTTCATTTAGGCCTTAAGTTGTGTTTACAGTTAAGACAGAATGTCAGACTTTTAACTCTTTAGGTCTGATCATCTCATCAATTTCTAAACGGGGATGAAGTCAGATTCCATACAACCTTCTTCTGTTTAGACACCAATGAAAATGGCACATAAATAAAAACAAACAAAAGCTGTATATGATTTATTGGCAATTCTGAGCCCCAGTAAAATTATAACAAGGATATGGTAGATCCCCCTAACACACAAACAGATTAGCAGCTTGTTTTGGGCCCCAACACATAGTTCACCCACTGCTGTCACCCTGCTAATGACCTTTGCGCTGCTGGGTGACCACTGTGTTTTTGATGTAGACTTTAGACTGTCAGGGTGTGACAGCTAAATGTTGGATTTTGAGTCGGTAGCCTGTGTTAGGTATAGTTTTACAACTGCGGTGTCAATCTATGTGTGACAATTTTAATTTTTTTGCCAGTGAATATTTTAGTAGCAAAGCATTTTTTGCGTAACAGGTCTGGAATTTATTACATTTTGGCAATGCTAACAAAACATTTTGACTAACAGGCTACTATGTTATGATAATGACAGACAGACAACCTACTAGAATAGCATTATAGCAGAGTGGATCTATTCTTCTTGACAACACATTGGTGAATGATGTGGTTATCCTCATTATTCCAGGACTGCAGTAACTTCAACTACAGCAACAGTTGATGCTGCACACCTAGCTAGGCGCTGCAGGACTGTACAGCATCTGGACTTGTCTGTGTATGTTGTGTGTTTCTGTACAAACAAGTAGAGCAATCCAAAGTGAGTCATATTTCTGTTTTGGTTGAGGCTCTATCTTTGTGTCGTAAGTCAGTCCTGCACATTTTGTGCCAAATCGTGCCCCGGGACACATAGAATAACCACATAGAGAGCAACACATAGAATTAACCAATTTTCACCATGATGGTCTCATTTTTCTGCAGCTATTATACCAATGCTATCAAAATTGATTTACCACTGATGTATTAGGGTAAATAGTCTACACACGTTAAGCAGAAGTTTGACGTGTTTAGTTTGATTTATGATGGATTAGATCACTTTTAAGAATATTCGGGAATATACCCAAAATGTAGATTGTCAACTGAAATGCATTTTCTCTGCAGGAAAGGTCAATCAATGGAATCTGGATGCTTCTTAGTTTAGACAATTTAATAAGTTCATTGATGTCAGTGTCTCTTTCTCTCTCTGTCACTCTCTCTCTTTCTCTCTCTCTCTCGGTTTCCCGCTCTCTCCCTCTCTGTCTCTCTGTCCCCCCTCTCTGTCTCTCTGTCCCCCCCCCCCCCCCCCCTCTATTTCTGTCTATCTTTCAGGTCTCCAGGTGGTGTTGAAGTCCATAATGAAAGCCATGGTCCCTCTGCTCCAGATTGGCCTGTTGCTGTTCTTCGCCATTGTCATGTTTGCCATCATAGGAGTGGAGTTCTACATGGGCAAATTCCACACCACCTGCTTCAAAAGCGACACTGGTGAGAACAACAGCTTGGCCGCGGCGTGTGTTTGTGTGGCGACAGAGTGATTATCAGCTGAGTTCATGCCCAGTCTCGCAAAGCTTCTGATTGTTTTTGTCTGTGTTTGTGTATTTCTTATGGATACGGACATAAATCGCATTTTGGTGTGGGCATAAATAAATATCTCAAAAGTTAAAAGCATATGTACACATGCAAGTTGTCACCATTGTCATGAATTTATATTTGTAACGGTAGTACAATTCACTGTGTGTGTGTGTGTGTGTGTGGCTTACGTAAAACCACACATTTACTAACAGCGGCGGTAGGGACTGAGTGCGCCTAACCCAGTGTTATAAACAACTGCACGGCGACACTTTTGACAGCCATTTTTCACATCTTGATTTTGATAAATGGTATTTTCGCAGTGTTCGGGTTTTGATCGATAGCTTCTGCTGCTGTAACTTAATAGTGCTGCTTATGTGCTCGGCCCTCGAATGCCACCTCATAATGTGTTAATGAGGTTGCAATTCACCGTTTCTCTGTTTCTCCTGCTGTGTAGTGGTGAGTATATTGCAGCAGTAATTCCTGTCAGGGTGTTCTTTGCTTTGTGGATAGGTGAGGATGCAGCTTCTTCAAAACAATGTAAACACATGATAATGAAAAGCAGGAGAAAGCATAGCAACCAATTCCATTTCTGCTAAATCACAGCTAGATTATTATGATAGTATTATTATTATAGTACCGCATTATAGTAATTACGAGCACAGTTGGAAAACATCTTTGACCAGTCAGATTGCTTGGCTGAAATTACCCCTGTTGTATAATGCTGTGATGAAAATGATGAAAAGACTTTAATGCCCCACTGCTAGTGTCAGATAGAGTGTGAGGGCGTGACTTGAGGGTTATTGGCTGGGCCATCTGTAAAGTCTGTGTATCTATCTGTGTGCGTGCGTGTGTGTGTGTGTGTGTGTGTGTGTGTGTGTGTGTGTGTGTGTGCGCGCACATGTGTTTGTTTCAACCCAGTCAGGGTGCTTGTAGTGGTGTGAGCAGTTGTGACAGCCTGCTAATGTACAGTACGTGTTTTATTGAGTTATTTTAGTCACACACACACAGCAGGATTTGATTAAGCCGAGCAGCACTGGCAACAACTTTCTAGCTGAGGGCTGCTGTTTTTGTGTGTCTGTCTGTCTGTGTGTGTATGTGTGTGTGTGTGTGTGTGTGTGTGTGTGTGTGTACGTGTGATCGTGTGTGTGTGTGCGTGTATGTATGTGTGTCTGTGTGAATGAGCAAGAGAATATGAGTGAGCGAGTGAGTCATTAGCAGGTGATGCTGGATAAAGTGAGAAGGAGCTTGTGTGTGTGTGTGTGTGTGTGTGTTTGCATGTTTGTGTTTTTTGCAAGTGTGTATTCATAACCTTTGGGTTTTTACTATTAGAATATAACGTTAGGATAACAGGACCACCCGCTGTTTTGCTTGAATCACCATGTGAGTCGGAATCAAAATAAAAGAATA
Organism: Centroberyx gerrardi; assembly: GCF_048128805.1. Classification (NCBI taxonomy): domain Eukaryota; kingdom Metazoa; phylum Chordata; class Actinopteri; order Beryciformes; family Berycidae; genus Centroberyx; species Centroberyx gerrardi. The sequence goes on along the minus strand of NC_135998.1, from coordinate 9,920,368 downwards.
AAATAAAAAACTTTATTCACACTCTATTCAGTTACGCAGGTCTTCCGCAGATTAATAAATGCACATTTGAGCTGTTGCTATTCAGACTTGGACTATTCAATGCACCGCGCACTGAGGATTTTGGGTGTGCCTTCACTTGTGCATGGGCTTATTCAAAAGCTTGTTCTTCTTCTTTGTCCTTCCCATCAGTACGGTGGAAAATTGGTCCATGGCTGCTTCTCCTTTTCATGTCTTTCTGCTTAGGTTTTGGCTTTAAATGCCATGCACCTTTAATTCAGATTTGTTTAGGATGACTGCATAAAAGGATTGAGTTGTCAACTTGCCCTTGGGACATTAATTAAATAAAAACATAAACTATACAAAATGTGAAATGATTTAAGCCGTTCCACAGCTTTGCTTATAACAAATCAGTGAAATCATATTTTATATCAAAAAATAAGCTTTATACTAAGAGATACATTTCTAAATGGCAGCTGCTTTCTACTCATCTCACTAACATGCTAGTCTCCAGTAGCATTGCTCATTGCATTGAAACTTTGTGTAAATACTTGTTATGGCCATGATGTCTGCATGAGACACCAATCAAATATTCATGGAGTGCTGTCTTCTGCTATTCCTATAAATTTGATGTTATGCACTCGAAGCCCTGGTGGAAGCATGTTTACAGTTGATGGCACCTATGATGTTGTATATTTTCTTTTGTGAACTGTACCCAGCAGTGTAAGACAGAGACCTGAGATATTCGCCCAACATCCCTGGACGCCCTGTCCGGCTGACACAGCACCTGTCACTAGGATGGAAAGGACACATTTTACCTGGAGCGACACCGGAGGGATGTTGGCTGTGCAATCTGGCTCAGCATATTATCATTAAAAGTTGGCACAGCTCAGTTTTCAAGGCCCTATCCATTATGAAACGCTGGATGCACAGGGCATCTGCTAAAAACTCAGCACATTTAAACAAATCCCTGGCACCCTCTGTGCACCTGGCACTGTCATCTCCTTTGATAATCCAATAAAACTCCGGCACATAGAGCACACAGGACACATCTTGATTACTTAGTTGTGGAGAGTTGTCAAATTGCTTTCAGCACCATTTGAACTGTTCGGAGACAAATCTTCAGCATCCTGTAGGAGGCTGCATATCTGTGCGCATAACTTCAGGATTGGAATCGGTGCGTGTAAAAACCAATGAGCATCACTTAAGTCAAGGTCTCAAATGAATCACATAAATCATGAGCATTATGAAACATTGGTATCATTCCTGAGGCTAAGCGTACAAAAACATTGCAGTCAGACTGTGCAGACAGTTTGAGTAGTACAAGATTTTGCAAACAATGCTGGGTAATGTAGATGAAAACTATGATTCCTCAATGATTTCATGTATTAAAGCTACTTCAGGCAGGTGATGATGTAGATGAAGGGGAGGAGACAGGTTTGGTTTTAATTTTTGTGTACTTTTGGTCAGCCAGCTAGTGCAGTGGTGGAGCAGAGGGGGAGGGGTTAAATGTCATGTGTGAGGATACCCGAGCCCTCTGATTGGTGGACGACCTCTCTAACCACGAGGCCATCCTGCTATCCCCAAAGTACAATTTATACTCTTACTATAACGCATCTATTCCCCTGTCTCTGATCTTCATCTCCTCTCTCTTTCTCACTTATTTTTCCCTATTTCTGTCTTTTTTCTTTCTTACTCCCCATCTCTTCCCTCACTCTCAATCTCTCTCCTTCTCTTCTTTCACCCCCACATCCTTTTTTCTCCCTCTATCTGTTCACCCCCCCCCGTCTCCCCTGCAGTACCATTCTCTCTCATTGTCCCTTGCCTCCCCCACCCTCCTTTTTCTCCCTCTCTTTCTTTCCCTTCTTTCTTTCTTCCTCTCTCTCTTCCTCCACTCATCTCTCTCTCTCTCTGATCATCTTTCTCTTCCCTGACTAATCACTCCTTTTTTTCTCCCTCCACCCCCATTCTCTTATCTTCACACATTTCCTTTCTTTCTCTCTTCCTCTCCTCCCCGCTGTCGTTTTTGTTTTTATCTAATTGCCTCCCCCTCTGTAATTAATTCGGATTAAATTCCATTTTTATTTATCTTACATGTGGCAATGAAGATGCAAAAAACTAAAAATACCAACAGTATATCACGGCTGTTGGGTGAACACATTCACTCATTCATTCTTTTTTTGCTTTATGCGTTTTCCATACACGCTTATTTCTATTCATGGTGGAGCCTTTCCCAGCATGCATTGGGCAGAAGGCAGGGGAAGGAAGGTTGGTCCAACACATTGTATCTCCAAATTTCACCTTCTCATGAATTATGAAAAACATCTCTATTTTTAAAATGATGACCTTAGTTTTTGAAATATACAATGGGTTTTGAATGGGTTTCATGGGCCCAAGGGTCTTTTCAGACAGAGGTATTTTTATTTTATTTCTCACTTTGGATGTTATTAAATTCTCTTGTAAAGGAAAAGTTCAGTCAACAATGTGACACTCACTACACCTGTGTGATCGTCGCAGAGAACATTTTTCTCTCTTCCATGACAGGTTATATTTCAAACAGTGCATCTCCCATTTTAACACCCTGCTGCTGACTAAAGTGAACTTTTTTCTACAGTGGACACAGATCACAAAGTTATTGGTGTCTTTTGGCCGTTGGCTGGTGAGTGAAACATAATTGCTGCTGTCAGGTGAAAACCTCATCTGTCCAAAATGTCAGCTTCTCACGAATCAACAAAGCAGCTTAACTTTTATATCTGATCATGCAGTTTTGTAATGTACTATAGGGTGTGAATGAGTTTGATGGACCCAAGGGTCATAAACAATTCTCAATCCTTAGAAGACCATAATAATCCTTCAGTTCACCTGACAACTGCAAAATGTATATCAAAACTTTATGTCATTTGCTGCCTTTCTCTATCTCTTTCTTTTCAGGTGAGAGAGCGGCCGACTGGCCTTGTGGACAGGAGTCTCCAGCCAGGACCTGTCCCAACGGGACGAATTGCACCGAGTACTGGACCGGACCCAACTTTGGTATCACCAACTTCGACAACATCCTGTTTGCTGTGCTCACTGTGTTCCAGTGCATCACCATGGAGGGATGGGTGGACATCCTCTACAACGTGAGTCTACCTACTGAAAACTCTGTTCAAATCATGAAGACAGTGATTCTGATTTTATTTGCTTCTCTTTAGCTCCGTTTGTTGCTGCCACTCACTCTCTTTGTTCCTCTCTTTGTCTGTCCCTTTCCGCTTGTTCTTTATCAACATACTGAGACACACACACGCAAATACACTCACGTCCCCGTACACACACACACACACACACACACACACACATTTCACACATTTAAAAACATTTAAAAACAAAACAAAACAATTATTTATGCACAGAAGGGTTTTGTTGAGCACACATGTTCTTTTTCCAGCACCAACATGCTTAACATTCATACAGATGCACACAGTCACACCTGGGAGCTGCCAAGAACAACCACAACATTGTACTGTTGCCCACTGAGCAGCTCCACTGGGGCGTTTGGGGGTTAGCTTCCTTGCTGAAAGGTACCTTGAAGGTAGCTGTTGATGGAGGGGAGACTGTCACTCATTCACTGCTGGTCCATAGATTCAAACAGGTGACCTTCTAGTCCCAAACCCGCCAACCTTTAGGCTATCTCATCCTTCATATCTCTCCAGTCTCTGTGTATATCAGCCAGCGTCATGAAGCAGAGAGAAAGAGAGCTGCAGAATAGGTGAGCAGAGGCCCACTGCAGGGTGTCAAAGTGTCAGTTTGGGTTCTGCTTGGATGGTAAGGGAGCAGCAATGGCGCTTTGGACACAGTGTACCTGTCCACAGTGTTAGTGTGTGTGTATTTATACATGCGTGCACAGAATACTACACTGTATATGAATCAGTATCAGTGCTTCCAACTGTCAATATGCAGGTCGAAGCACAGTTTTTCTCTCCCTCTGTCTCCAACCCAAACATTTGTGTTATCAAAATGCCAGCACCCAGTCTTCGGCTTGGCAGGGCTGCCAAAAGCAAGGTGGTGGCTCTTACAAACACTTAATCCCAGAACACAAAAACAAAAACAAGAATTCCTGAAGGGAGAGGGAAGTCCAGCCAAGCAGAACAAAAGAATGGGAAAGCGTCTGGGCCAACCACACAATGAGCTGTCTGACCCAGAGCCTCACCCTCAACTACCAAAAGATAAGAGCAGGATGAAACCTAACCACACATGAGCCATACAAACAGGACAACCAGAACCTGCTTTCCCAAAAGAGAAAATACTACACAAAATATCCATCTAAAGACAAAAAAACCAAACAAAAACAAAACAAGAAAGGCTGCTGCCAGTGTGTCCATCTTGCACTGGTGCAAAAAGGTAGCTGATTAATTAGGGAAACTGACTAGGAAAGGGAGACGAGGGGAGAGTGGGGGAGTTTAACAGGTTAAATGCCCTAAAGGCCCAAACGCAGTGGATTTGAAGCACATGATTTGATGCACCTTGTTTGCCACTTCTATGGTGCACTGAAGGCAGGAGATTTGAAGCGTCAACACCAAGGCACTCGGATTTGCATACTGTGGCATAATTTCTGACCTGGTATATAGTCTTGCTGTTCTCGTTATTTTATACATTGGCTGCTCATCAAGTCGTCTACTTTGTGAATTCGATCAAGCTCAAGTCTGACACCAATCACTGGTGTCAAAAAATTATGGAGAGAGAATCCCAATGGCCTGATTGCCTGAATGCCTGCCGAGAAGCTGAGGCTAACTTTACAGGCACGTCAGGATTCTTCTTCCATCCGTTTAAGACCAGTTTGATAAAACTTTGCAAACTAGCCGACTTGTTGAACTGCCAGTGGGTGTTAATTAATAAGATCCCAAAACTAATATGACTGCAAATTAGACATTTATCAAAAATTATGCATTATAGCACAGACATGCCTATCCAGATAATTAGGAAGTAGAGAATATCGCCCTCTGGAAAAATATAATTATTTTACCTTTTCCCTTTTGCATTGCGGCTCCTGAAGCCATGAAAACAGTCGTGCTCGTCCTCTGTTGACGCTCCCAAAACTGAACCAAGTTTGGAGCGATGCATCAAGGCAGTTTGACGCTCCAGCAGTAATTGGTGCATTTGAAAACACAGGCATCTGATTCTTCTGGCTTCTTGCGGACAAGACTGCTTTTGTTTTAACTTGAGAGTCAATTGAAGTGTCAAAGATTTGGTCCAGTGTCTTCCTTTCATGCAATAGGCTTATTTGATTTCACTGTCAGACCATATCTACTTTCTTAGTAATCTAATTTAGTGAAAAACAGCTTTACCTTGCTCTTGCTCCCCTTTTGCATGCACACAGTTTGACAATCTCTGATGCTATTTATTAGCTAACTATCTAATTAGCTGTCAAAGTTAATATTGTTGAGGTGAGCAGCTCTACAGTCAATGTCAATTATCCATTATCCATTATTATTGATCCGTTAAATATTATTTGGCAAGTGACTTTTTTTATTTCTCAAGCTGTTGTATGTAGATGTGCTCATGTGCAAGATCTTCCGTCCATCCTTTGCAGTATCTTTGCTGCTTGCTTCAAAATCCATATCTATTCATCCTATCCCCTTGCTTTTCTTCCCTCTTCTGTTCTTCTTCTTCATCCACCCATGTCCCACTCTCATTTCACTTGTTTCTCTCCATTTCCCCACTCAGTCATGTCTCCTCCTCAACCTCACACCCCTCTGTCTCATCCTCCCCTCTCTCCTCCACACACACACACACACACACACACACGCACTTTTTCTCTCTCCTACCCTAATTTATTCATCGCTTCTTCTACCTCTCCCCTTCTTCCTCTCCCTCCCTCTTCCCCCTTTCATTTTTCCCCCTATTAAGCTCCCTTTCTGCACATTTATCTCCCTTCTTCTTTTCCCTAACCACCTCTCCCCCCCCCTTCTTCCTCTTTCCATCTCCCAGGTGAGAGAGCAGCCAACTGGCACCGTAATGTGAGCCACCAGCTGAACCACCTTTCCTTCTCCTCCCTCCTCCCTCCTCCCTCCTCCTCCTCGTCTCCCTTCCCTAAAACATCTCCTGTAGCTTTTTCTGGCTCATTATCCTAAACATTACAGACCCACGCTGCTGTGACCTGAGAATTTCTTTCTCTCTCTCTCAGTGTTACTGTCAGTATTTCACTTTTCACATTTCTTCCTTTTTCTCTCCTCCCGCTCAAAGTCATCTCTTTCTCCCTACCAGTTATTTTTATTCCTGCCTTTGTGTGGCCTTTCATCACCGTATCTTTGCATGTTTCCTCCTACCTATCATCCGCCCAGGTGTCTCTCTGTATCTCTCTCGCTTTCAGACGGTCTTTCTCTCTCTCTTTCTTACATTGTCTCTCTCTCTCTCTCCCTTCCTCTTTTTTAACTTTCGGTGTATCTACAGTGGCGAGGCTGACTTCACATGCGTTGATGAGGAGTGTTTTTGCACCCAAGTAGGACAGATTTCACAAGGCCACTTAGAAGACGTGCACACATCCTGTTCAGGTGGAAGAGGCCTAGATTGGGGCTGTTTCATTGGCTTGATTGCTACTCTTGAGGTTCTGCTACATGCGTGGCCATTGTTCTCAGCAATGTTGAGACTTTCAGAGTGTTTTTTCTCAGTGTCTTCGAACGGCTTCACAAGGGTTTTAGCACCTTGTTGACACCTTCCTTACACTCATCTCTCGGTCTGCTGAAGCCTCCTTGACTCACTTCCCCTCTTCCAGTGGAACATCACCCTATAGGCATGTGTGTGTGTGTGTATATGCATGTGCATGCATGTGTATATAGGTGTATTTATATGAATGCAGTCAAGTGTGTATGCCTGTCATGTAGGCATTAATATAACTGCAGTACACGAACCTTGCTGTACTAATGTAGATGTGCTCTTGGTGAAGAGGCTGGAGGGGAAGGGTGCTGCCGTTGCATCATGGAACCAGAATAGCATCCAGGCGACGGCTCCATTCTGTGGATTATATACTTTCCCGTAACCCAGTGTTAACCTTGCAGATTGATGACTGTGTTACCTCTGCCCCGAGGGGGAATGCTGGGATATTCTTCCCTAATGGTGCATCAGAGAATGGAGAGCGCTTCTCCCCATCCTCCCTCTTATTCCCATCCTGCCCTTTCTTCTTCCCTCCTCCCCCTGCTTCCTTCCTACCATCCATCCCCCCGCCCCTACTTTCCTCATCCCTCCCCCCTCCCTCGGGGGAGGCCATGTCCCGGGATCCTGTGCTCGCCCAGCAGCCGCTGATGTAGTGGAACGAAGCACCGCTGTCTGCCATGTTATTCTGTGTCTGGAGGGAAGGAGAAGGGAGTGGCGACAATAAGGAAGTGAACAGGCCCAAATCAAGGCCTGGTACATTTTGTATCTCCGCTACATTATAAAATCCATCTCCTGTGAAGTCATTATGCCTGATCAGAGAGCCGGGGAGGGAGAGCATGTCACCAAACTGAGATGACAAGCCTTCTTGATGTTTTAATCATGAACAGAGAGTAGTGGAGGAAAAGGGAGGGGAGTGCAAATGAAGAATGATTCCAGCTTATGCTAATTCTGATAATGTTGTCATCCATTGCAGAGTGGTGCTTTTGACTTTAGGGAATACCCCCCCCCCCATCAGTGTCTTCAGTGTCTTCTTTAGTCTATAAGCCACACAGTGGATGTCACTGATATGTACTATCAACCCAAGAACATTGGAGGCCAGATCATGTTGGGGAATACATATTCAGAAGTTGAAACTATCCATGGAGGCAAAAAGGAGCATTATCCTTCTGAATCATTCTGTCATTTGCTGTCTTTTCCTTCACAATTTGCCACTAACAGCCCCCCACCCCCATCAAAAAAAAAAAACTTTCTTTATTGCTGCTTCGTAATTATAACAGATTGGTGAACTAATTTAGTTGGTGAAAATTGGATATTCATTTAATTTTTATGATATTGTTTAAGTATTCACTGTCAGACAGTATAGTTTCTTGCTAGTTAATTGCTTCTGAGTGGGCCTAAACACAGCAAGCATCATGTGTCTCATTCCTTTCTCCTGGCGGCTTGGGGGACTGGAGCGCACCACATGCACTCCCAATACCACAGGTTCAAATCCCACTCATGACCTTTGTTGCATTTCGCCACCATCCCCTTTTTCTTCATTGCTGTCTCTCTTTCTCTCTCTCTACTGTATACTGCAGAAATGCCATAACAATAAACTATAAAAGAAAGAAAAACCTTGCATTGATTCACACTGTGAGTGCTGCACCGCCTTTTGCTCTGAGCCAGTCAGCAGGGATGTGACACTGTTGTAGCAGCAGCAGGATGTGTGGGTGGTTTCTCAGCGTTGATAATGTGGCAATCTTCATTTCATGCCCCATGATTTTATTACATTTCCTCTGTCTCTCCTGGCGACCTAACGGCTGCCAACAAATTAGAAGCGGCCCTAATTACCTCTGCTGTGTCATGTTCAGGCTTTACACTGCAAAAAATGATCAGTTTAACAAGTCACTTAATCTTGGGTTCTTGAAACAATCTGACAATTTCATTTGCTTGAAGAATTTGACAATATCTTAAAATAAGGCAGATCACTCCTCTTATTTCAAGATATCACTTGAAAGAAAAAGAAAAAAGAAACTTGAAAAGAAGTGGAGTTTCATTGGAGGTACATTAAATGATACAAATTTTCAGTGATTTAAGAAAAAATAAGATAATACAAGGTTAAGTGATTTGTTAAGATGGACATTTTTTGCAGCGTATGTGCCTGCTAATACTCCATAGCAGTGTTGTCATACCTCAAGACTAGATAATCTAGAATCATCAGGTGTTGATCTGCCAGCCTGTTGCATCAGTTGAAGCACAAATTGTTTGTCTGTTTCCTGTTTAAAATTGTGTGAACTGTACAAAATTGAATGGCCGTCAATCTAAAAATGCTTTTCTTTCTTAATTCCTGAGAAGTTGACATTGTGCCAACATTGTGACCACTGTAGCACAAAAGGCACTTTTGCTAACAGCAGGAACACTGAAACTGGAGACGCACTGTTCAAAACATAACACCTATCATGAAACAGAGAACAATGCTCTCAGCAACATAACATGCAGGCTTAGTGAGTGAAACACAGAATAAACCTACTGAATTTATCCTTTAGCCTCCTTTGCTATTTCAGATACATTTTTGTTGTTGTCTGAATAAGAGCGTCAGCTAAACGCCTAAAACATAAATGCAAAAATGAATGTGTAATAACTTTTCAAACTACTATTCCCTTTGCCATTAGACACTGTGTCCCAAATGCCCTTTGCCAGGTTTTGGTTCTATATATAAACTGGTTAATAGTAGACTGTGTGAACTACAGGCCACCATGAACTAAGATTGATCTATGTTGAGAATCTTGCATGGTGACATAACTGTATTAAGATCTGTGTGTGTGTGTGTGTGTGTTGGTGTGTGATATCCCAGTGGCCATGGTCACCTTTTCCTCTCACTTCATTAGAGCTGTCTGAGTCACTGAGGCAGGGCGCACCTTGACCCTGTCAGCGTGGCATCTTGCGCTGTCAGGGCAATCACACCACTCGTTGAATCCTCGTAAAAATAGAGCAGCAGAGAGGGACGAGGAGGCAAAGTGGGGTAAAGTTTGGCTATCCAGCCGTGTCTATTTGTGGGTTACCAGTGAATCATCCCCCTTTGTGTGTACAGCTAATTGGAGCAACAGTAGCAAAGTAAGGATATTGAGGTTGTTGAATTCAGTGTGCACGTGTGTGTGTGTGTGTGTGTGTGTGTGTGTGTGTGTGTGTGTGTGTGTGTGTGTGCGCAAGAACAATTCAGAAACCGGGATAATATGAAGTGTCTTGTTCCAAAATGTGATGTCCAATATTTTAAATGAGTGACATCTACACATATAAAAGAATTTACAGCACAAAATTAAAACAAATGATACCTTTTAAAGTATTTTAGGCAAGGTATGTTGTTGACTGACAAAATGATAACAGACCGGTTACTGACTGAATCATCTATATTCAAGATATTGAATAATGAACATAAGGTAATGCTTTTTTTTCCCAAAATGGATATCTTCATATCGGATACACAGGGAAGGAATGGAGAAAGATGCTTGTACCTGATATAAAGCGATGTCAGGTGGCCTGTTGGTGCTTTCCAGGACTTCTCTATTACAATTTTTGTCATATTCGCTCCAAAATTCACAAATGTGTGTTAATGTGCATCAAGTGGGAAATTTTGATCAATTTTGATAATTCTAAATACGCTGGACTCATTCTGTTTTGTCTGTGAGAGTCAGGTGTAGCTACTCACTTGGTATTAGCTGGACGCGAGTGGAATTTAGCGTCCACATTCGATTTAAGCGGTCAGCCTTCTGAACTCAAACTGCCTGATTAAATACCTCTAAATTTAGCCTGAAGCAAATTAATTTGATGTCCAAAGAGAAAAAAAAAATAGACTCTGAAGAGAGAGAGAGAGAGAGAGAGAGAGAGAGAGAGAGAGAGAGAGAGCACAAGAGTGATAGGGAAAGGAAGAGACTGAGCATCAAATTCAGTTTGATTTGAAAACCATCATGAGATTTAAATGGTACCTTCTTTTTAGCAGCTCTCTGAAGACCTCTGCTCTTTGTGTTACCAAAGCTGTTTAGCACAGTTACCATCGTGTGTTGTCTATGCTTCAGGACTCTTAAGGATCTGCAGCATTGATTCAGAGTGGCTGTCTTCATCTCAGTAGACAACTGGCCTGCGTGTGTGTGTGTGTGTGTGTGTGTGTGTGTGTGTGTGTGTGTGTGTGTGTGTGGGCGACGGCAGCACTGTAAGCTCAGCGTGGGAGTACACTGTCACACTGCAATTGCATGATGCATGTCACCAAATTATCTGGCTGTTTTTACTTTTTCCTTGCTAATCATTCAGAGCAGTCAGCAAGCGGCGACTAGTGGGAATAACAGAGGTGAAAAAAACACCGCGAAAATCTCCCAAACTCAATATATCCATTCAGGAACAAAATCATTACCTGAAGTTCATCTTTCAGTGTCACTGAAACATAGAGGAGGCAGTCTGTTAAGGTGCCATCATTTTGTCAAACAGGGACTTAAGGTCGCTAAAGTACCATAATTATCTGTTGTGTTGTGCTAGCAATCATTTTGTAAGATTAGGTGTCACTCTTCTCAAATGGTGCATATTTCACACTAGAACAACACTCTTTACCTGTAGATTACACAAAGCTACAGCCACCTCAGGCTGCCTTCAACCATTCCCCATTTTTCAGATATAATAGGTCTGTGCTCATTATACTCATCATAGCCACATTTTACTCTGCTAAATTGTTTAATGTCATCACATTATGCTTAAACAACATATGGTTCATTAGAAATACCTTGCTAAAGGCAAAATAGTGCATCAGCAGCTTTCTAATGAACTGCATTAGTATAGGGCCAGTGGCCTTGATTGCCATATGCCCCGTGTCTGCTCTCCTGCTCGGCACGCACAGCGCTTTAATCTCATTGCATGGTTCCATACCCAATGCACCTAAAGGTGGGGTGAGCTAATCACAGCATATGCATATAAATTGCACACACACACACACACACACACACACACACACGCACACACACACACGCACACACACCATAATTGCCAACCTTGAGAGTCCAGAAATAGGGGCATTTTCAAAAACAAAGCGGGGGGTGTGGGGGTCTTCAACCAGAAAATGAGATTCAGAGAGCTTATTTTGTGCATTCTAGTGACTTTTGATGTATAAAACAATGAAAATATAGTACAAAAACTCCTTGCTCCTGCATCTTTTAATTTCTTGTAAAAACGTGACACCCTTCCACGATGACTGAAACGTGCAGGTGTATTTCTTTGTCTTCCAACTGTCCATTTATTTTTTGTGGTATTTACAGGTTTGGCTCCAGCCACCTATGAACTAATAATGACAGACACTGGGATACATTTTTGGTGTAATGTATTTTGTTGACCATTCGGAAACAGCAGTGATACTATTTTTAACAAATATAGTAAATGAGAAGATTTGGAAATTTGATCAAAATATGTGAGAGAATCTGGAGAAATGTCACCACGGGTGAACACCGGGAGAGGGACATGAAAATCATCTCCTGGGAAAATCGGGAGGGTGCACACACACACACACACACACACACACACACACACACATATCTAAGCCTAAGTGTATGATTTACATGTAGATGGCACCACAGATGTGTTTGCCTGGCGGTGTCAGCATCCATGTTTGTTTTATATAGAATATTGGATCACATCCTCCTTCCGGATATGACATATGGTAAATCTGAGTGATGGATGCCCCTTCATGCTGCCTAGGGCCCTCTTTTCTTTTCCTTTATTTTCTCCTCTCCTCTCTTCTCTTCCTCTCCTCTCCTCTCCTCTCCTCTCCTCTCCTCTCCTCTCCTCTCCTCTCCTCTCCTCTCCTCTCCTCCTCTCTTATCATTATGCCACAGCAGCACTTTCACCCCTGAAGAAATGCAACCCTATGGATTTTCTAAACACCCTGTTGTGTCCATGAAGGAGGCTGATGTGATGGAGGTTGATTTCAGTGAAACCGGTTGAGAGGAGAATCAAAGTCCATATATCTTACTGCATGTATTCCTTCTGTAGGTAGACTGGATGTCTCTCTCTCCCTCCTTCTCATCTCCTCTCCTTTGTGGAATGAATTATCTGCTCTCTCAATTCGGTCTGAT